>NC_089321.1:16881092-16966997 GCF_036669915.1 Pocillopora verrucosa | reverse complement strand
GTGACCTCAAGTGGAACTACTGTTGCTTGCCGATATTTTCCGTCGGCAAAACGTAAAGTCCAGAGCTAACGTGGCAGTTTCGCTTTCGCATGATGAAAAAATGAAGAAACGCCGCGGCCCAGCGCTAAAATTTAGACATGCAAAAATTCAGTCGAAAAACCAATTAAACCAGTAGTGTTTACTATTACAACCACTTCCCACCCCTCCCTGCGTAGTAATAGTCCGTCTCTCGCCCCTCCCTGGGTAATAACACTCTGTCTCCCACCCCTCCCTCAGTACTCAAAGACTTCATCCCACCCCTCCCTCAATACTAATGGTGTGCTCCTCCCCTTTAAAATGGTCCAAAAAATTGGTCCAAAAAATGATCCTAAAAGTGGTCCAAAAATGGTCCAAAAAATGGTCCAGTCCATATTTTACCCTATGCCATGAAAAATAAAAATCACGTTGATTTCTTGAAAACAGGAGCTTATGAAAACTCATGAAAGAACGCCGTACCAGCGCAATTTATTTTTTTAATATCAATTTTTTTGGCCGAAAAAAAAGAACCCAAAAATAAGCAAATCAGGACCGTATGCTCTCTAGAGTGTTCCTCCAACCAGTCCACCAATATTTTCCACTGATTTAATTATGTGAAAGACCCTCGAAAAACATTGTACGGAAGATTTTGTTGTTCCATTTGCTCCACTTGTTAGTCACAGAGAGTGGAACTGCCTTGCAGAAAAATGAAAGGAATGAGTGAATTAAAGTGAACCTTTAAAACGATTGCGAATTTAATTGGGTTGGGAGCCCCCCTTTTTCCATTATTTTTCATATCTTATTTTATGTTTACATTGTTACAATTACTTACGCCACTAACTTTACCATAGTACTTACAATACTAACATTACTCACTGAATTTATATTTTTTTCGCTACGTTATCTTACCTTGCAATACGTACCATTGTCCTAATACATTGCAATACACTACATTAAAGCATAAACAAAAATCAAAATCAAACCAAATCTTACTTTGCTTTAGAAAATTAATGACAGATATACAAACAAAATGAAAAACAGAAGCACTCATCGGAAAGTAACTAAATATTTTGGAAAAAAAAAATCCCTCTTTCATTAAATTTATCTTTTTCACCTGATTTAAATGCAAAGTGTTTTTCTAATGATCATTTGTAGCAATTTAAGGAGATGAGGTAGCTAGACTGGAATCTGTTTTTACCGTTGGCGTTGACAAATAGATAACATTTTCCTATAATAATGAGATGGTTTAAGGCCGAACAATAACAAGAAGAGTGAAATATACCATATGAAAGATCTTAATCTGAAAGGTAGATTTTTTTCGCCGTGAATACTGTACTTGAGATGTTGAGAGAACGAGAGAAAACTGTAAACAAACTTTTGTCGTTTTCTCCAACATCTCAACTGGTTTATTTAGTGTGTGGTTGGCAGGTAATCGCTTGATTTCGAGTGCAATTTGGAATAGATCTGCTCGAGTAAATTTTTAAAGGCTAACCAAATTTCGGGCGGGTGCAATTTTTTGCGTTTGAAAAATTGCACGAGAAAAATTACGTATTACTAGTTAATAATATACAAGCAAAAACTGACTGTTATCCCTTTGTTATTATTTGGTGTCGTGGCTAAGAAAATACCATCTAAAACTTTTCAACCTATTTAATATAGCCAATAACAACATCAACTCAACTTCTAAACTTAAGAGAAAACTTGATTGATGTTTGGAATTGATTTCTGTGATGTAAAAATGAAATCCAGGTATCAGCTCAAGTTTTCTAAAAGACACCCACATTACATGCAGTTACAGCAGAGGTTATCGAATTAACTAACAGAAAAAATCTCAAAAAGACGTCGTTTATTTCCAGCCAGAGGACAATCATGAAACATGAAACAAGAGTAGCCAAAGCGAAAAAGTTTTCAAAAATTACACAGGTTCAAACACGAGTTGAAATTACTTTTTTTTCAATTTTCAAGGAGGTTGAAACTTTGGGGAAAAACGGTGTGGTAAGCACTCATACCTGGCAACTTCAAGAGAAGATATAAGAGAAGCCCATACCTGTTCTGGCGTATAGTTTTACTGACTTACCGTGCTCACTGCACGTATACACCTCAATCCACCAGGAATGTCTTAACGCAAAGTGGTTTACTGTCGTTTCTTTCAATGTTGGCTCATTTTCCCAAACCGAAATTATAAGTCACGCTCAATAGGATACAATTTCAACTGATGCTGACAGCATGCACTTCATCTGAAGAAGAAAACACTCCCTATCTTCAAAAATCTAGTCACAACAAAAAAGAACAACGAAGAAAGTCGTAAGCTGTCTGAAGATACCGCTGACTAGCATGTGTGTAGTTGTGAGAACATCGTCCCCAGATCCAGACTTCATCAATTCTTCCCTCGTCGTTTCCGAGGTTTTACCCTGTTTGTTTTTAATTTCGGCGTTGGATCGCTCAAGCAAAGTGTTAAACTGGGTCGGCTCGTAATTTTCGATTTCCTCGGCAATTCCCTTCTCTAAACACCACTAATTCCAAACCGACAACCAAAAAGCAGTGCTTTTTACAGTGTTTTCGTTGTTTAAGCTGTTTTTCAGCCGCGGTTGCGAAAGAAACTACTTAAAACGCCGGCCATTGTTTCGCTCGCAAATTTTCAAATCTTCAAATTTTGTTGCGACATCCAGGGCTCGCATTTAATTGGCTATCTGTGACTTTCTTTGATTATTGACCAATCAGAATGTCTGATTTGTTTCTTTCTTTGCACTGAATTAACCCTCTTCTGCACTGAATTAACTCTCTTCTGCGCTGAATTACCTGAAAACTGCATTTATCTTAACCAATCAGAACTGAGTAATTTTTCCATCTATATTATTATAGAGGAAATAATATTATTTCGAGTTCAATTTGGTGTCATTAAGTATGAGTAAATTTTTCAAAGGTAACAAAATTACACGAGTCTGCGCGGCAAGCGCAATTTGTAGTCTTATTATTCACACCAAATGACACGAGTGATCGTGCTATAACTAAAAAATTTGAAAAAAAAACGCCGAGTGCATTGTCGAGTTCTATAGGCACGCGGGAATTTTTAAGAACACGAGAGAGGTGCGGAGAAGAACCGAGGACGATTGCTTCTCGTACTTCTCGAGTGTTCTTAAAAATTCCTAAGTGCTTATATAACTCAACAATACTCGAGGAACAAGTTTGTTTACTTCTTTTATAAAATGTATCATGAATTGCGCGCACTCGTACCGATGAGGTACCGTGCGTGCATTGTATCTCAACAATGCACTCGTGTGACGTAAGGCGCGCGCTTTATGGAAATTTATAATAAAGTTCGGATATAAAGCGCACTGTCATTGGCTGAAAGAGCGTGCTCTATGAGAGTATAGAGCATAGAGCTGAGCTAAAGCTGTCACGCCATCTGCCAAATTGTACTATGTTCGACCTTTTCCGGGACTTCTTTTTAGCTTTTTTCCGATAATTGAAAGTGAAATTTCGGAACAAGCGAGCCAGTAAGTAGCAACAGAAGAGCTAAACAAAGGTTTGTAAACATACCAGGCGCCGTAATTTACGTTATTAAAATGTGAGCAGATACGAAAATCCTCAAAGGAAAAACAAAATAGACGCTGCCGAGTTTTAAAGAATTTCACGCTCAGTTAGATTGCAAGCTTACTTACGTACGGTAATAAAAATGAAACACAGCTAACACTCGTATAGTATATAAAGTTCAATGTTCAAAAACAAAACGGAACAAAACAGAATTGATGAAAAATATAACCAAACTGGCATAACTGTTAAAAATTCATACTAATCATGACGGTGTCTGAGCGAATATGATCATGCAAAAGTCCATCGCCGCTGGCTCATCATGGCGATCTCCGGTCATCACAGAAAAGCAAGCCTCAGAAACTACATCGGCCGCCCTTCGAGTGAAAAAATAAGAGCTTGCTCTGATATCCTTTCCGATGCGTTGAGTGGAAAGTCACATCAGTCACTGCAGCTGAGTTTTGCGGCGCTGTCATCCCGAGCGATCTTCATGTTCCAGTGAATTCGGCTGTCGTTCATTCAAAAAACACTTGCCTTGGAGTTGCACAGTTTGTTTTCTACCTTGTCATGTGAAAAAAACTCGCGTGTTTTTATGTGCCATAATTCGGCTGAAGTTCACTGAACATTTCACTTCAAGATTCTGTATTAGAGACTTAAAAACTTCAGGCGAAAGTGTTAAATTCGACCTGCCAAACTATTTTAGTTTGTAAACTATCGCAGAATGTGAACTTTGATGGTTATGAACTTTGATGGTTTGACACTTTTGACAGCTTTAGTCTTGTACAGCCAATTAGATTATTTGAACCATTCTAACAGGGATTCTGATTGGCTTGTTGTAGCGTGCTTTATGAGAGTATAGAGCATGCTGACGACATTGTTGTTCGCATTGGAAATAAAGTTTGTTTTGAAAATTGAAAGTAATGCCTAGGGAATTTAACGGATTCTTTATTATAAAACAAATAGAAAAGCCTTGACTGTGCTCTGTTCTGTTCATCGCCAGAAATCAAGGACATTTCGAGCCCGCTAACAATTATCAGCGGTATATCGTATTACACTCCGGAACAATAGAATATCAAGAGAATTCAATATGGCGGCAATCACGGCTCGATCTGCAAAGAAGAGTGTTTCGTACCATGACTTATACAATTTGAGCACCGCAGATCTTCTATTTGATGAAAAGAAAAAGAAAAGAAGACCTGCAAGTAAATCTTTGGGATTTTTCGAGGCAGAGCGATGACATGATGTCAGAATTTTGATTTGCTTTAATTTAATTTTCGCGCTAAGACTACTGAATTTGCATTCAATGCCTGGCATATTTTTATTCCGAAAAGGACCGAGAACTAATTTATTTCCCTGCAAGAACATAAACAAATATGGCCGACGATTCGAAGATCAGCGTTGCTCGTGTTTAACTATTTCAGTCATAGTTTTCAACATGGCGTCTCGTCACTTACTCAACATGGAAAATAAGGGATATTCTGGCGCGTTGGGAACTTTTTTGATGGGAGGAAATGGCAATTTTCCAGGATATTTGGGCGCTTCGAACTCTGTAGCAGTCAATTCGATCGAGAGCAGTTGACTTTATTGATGCACTTTCCTGTAATAGGCGAGTGTTTGATATGGAGAACGACGGATTTGCGTGCTTTATAACAGAACAGAGCACAGTCGAGGCTTCTCTATTTGTTAAATAATGAACTCGTTCTGATCAATCACGGCGCGCGCATTTCTCTGAAAATTTTATAAATAGAGAATAATACATGGGCGTGCGTGGATATGGAATTTCTCTTCTCGTGTTTAACTCGATAGCTCACGAGTGAGCACAGCGAGCGATATTTTTTCACGTGTTGTTAGGGCTTTTCTCAGGGCCGGAAATCCTTGTATAACACCGCAGTTTATGTGATAATTGTTAATTATTCATAACGGTAACTGAACTGAGTGGAGCGCAATTTGGACTTAAATCATACGCGTGATTTCAAAATCTAACGAGCACGCAGTGCTCGTTCGATTTGAAATCACAAGTATGATTTTAGACCAAAATTGAACGAGAAGAGATTCAATTACCACTTTATTACACCCATTTTGAAATCGCCTAAATACAGGACTTGGTCAGTTCAAATATTTTATTGATGGAGTACTGAGCCGATCTGAAATTAAATTCATGTCCATTTTTTGGGGGGAATAAGTAAGAGTTAAGAAACAAAAGTTGCAAAATTGCCACATGATACTCTTTGTCTTTCATTTTCCTGCAATTTGATCGGTTACTTTAAACAAGCCTTAAAATCTGATTGGTTGTTTTGTTTTTAGTTTAGCCTCCTCATTGGCTGGGAAAAAGATGCGATTTAAAGCAAAAACTGGTGCGATTCGTGAATAAATCGCATCAATTAGAACCAATCATATTACAGGGACCACCAGTGATTTCAAAATGGGTATAATAAACAAGAAAAAAGCATCACCGAAAGTAAAGACACACGAAATTTTGACAGCGTGTGCGCTATTTGTAATTTGTACTAGTCTCACAACTTTGCACTCATCAGTACATGAACAAAACTAAACAAATAAGTTGCACAAGCTTTTCAAAGCCGACTTCAATTTTTTTGGGAGGCATTGCTCCAAGTAAATCCGCATAGGGTGTACCCTGTTCGTGAAAACTAAGTTTTTTTTTACTCACATCTTGATTCATGCGAATCTCTCTTGGTCAGTCAGTTCAATCTTAATGGAGTGTGATCAAAAAGCCTAAAATTAACATGAAATAAAAGAGGCCGTAGGGTTTCTTAACCATTTCACTTTGCCTCTTTCGGGTTATGGCCACATTACACCAGAGACTCCACTTGGACAAATCGTCACTGTTTTATATACCTTTCTTGGTGTTCCTCTGACGATGCTAACTCTGAAGACAATGGGAAAAATGATTTCCAAACTGGTTTATGACTTCGTTTACGCAATCGAGACGAAGTTTCTTAACAGGACACGACCTTGAAACGTTAAGATGAAGAGTGTTTTTGTGACATTTGCTCTCATGATTCTGACCGTTTGTCTCGGTGGATTAGAAGGAATGTACGTGGAAGGTTGGACTTTTGTAGAAGGCTTTTACGCATGGTTCGCTACACTTTCCACTCTGGGCTACGGTGATTACGTTCCCGGATGGAGTGTGCTTTTACAAGTTGAAGAATCTTCAAATCCAAAATCTCAGTTAAATCTTGTTTCGATCATCTTTATTTCAGCTCCTTCAAGCATGGCAGCTCTGTGTGTGGTTGCTGATTTTCTAAACTAGGAACAAAATTAGAGAAAAAATTCATTTTGTAAAATAAAACACAACATACACACAACAACAACAACATTACAAATGTCACATCATTTTGCTTGATTTTTATGAACAGGAGTCTGGGCGTTTTCATCGTAAATCACGTGGGCCTGGAATACGAATCAAGGAATGATCCTCATTGCGATTTCAGAGTTGTCGGTGAACCTTTTGCAATGTCTGCAGTATCCATTGCTGTTAAAAAGAACAATCCTTTGTTTTTCCAAGTATCAGAGGCTCTTCAAGTGATTAAAGCTAAGGGACTGACGGACTTTATCCAAGAATTCTGGGTGTCAAAATATAAATGCCCGAGAGAAACTCTTCCAGCTCAACTTTAGGTAGAAGACCTAAGTGGACTCTTGTTGCAACTCACCATTGCAATGATCGGGTGCATACTGGATGCGTTGTGTCACAGGATTTTTCTACAAATGAAAGAAAAAAGGACTAGAAAAAATAACGAGGATGTAGATGAACAGGATGCGAGGAATTTGCTCAGACAGAAACGCTTGTGTGAGACAAGATTGTTTCCTGAGAATGTAGTGGAGAAGTCTTAAAGAGCTTCAAGATAGACGGAAAAGTCCATTTTCGGTCACAAAGTATATACCAATGGGCGAGAGGTGGTTTTCGTGCAACCTGATTGGCTGGCAATGATTGGCAAGTTCTTTTCAAAGCTAAGCAGCTGAAGAGACAAAACCGCCCGACGAGAGTTTAGTTTCAGAACATGTCTTTGGTGTATTGACAGAAATACAGTTATTTTTTGGTACTTGTGTGGTATATACGAAAACAATTATTTACCTCGGAGTCGTAAAAAGTGGTGGATCTTTACCTCACCTCTGCGGTAAAAGAAGTAACATGGACATTCAAGTTATCTTAATTCAGTAAAGTTGTCATTGGTAGAGTTACTCAACAGGAATTGAGTAATATCAAAACTAATACGGAATGTTGTTTAATCTTTCTGAAAAAACTGCAATCTGGTAATGTTTCAGACCTCACTCAGTTCAAAAATGTAATTTGCAGGGAAGTGATTTAATCCCCTTTTCTGAAATGTGAGACAAACACTATCATAAAAAAAACTTCATTGATACGAGAGAGAAAAATAAGACGAGGCGTTTCAGACGCAAACAAACAAACAAACAAACAAAAATGAGTAATAAATGAATAATTTTATGTTCTCGTATAATTCATGGCCAGAAGAGATGCAATTAGAGTCAACGTCACTCTCTCGAGAACATTCTGCAAAAATTGGAATAAATGAAGATCTGTGGCATTCCGGACTCTTAGGCCCTATATATATGGTCTCGGGTACCCGAGATAACCCTCTTCCTGAAACAACTTTACAAAGTGTTTACATGAAATTTAACGTCTGCTGACCCTCGTTCGGCCAGGTTACATATTTGACAAAATGGTGGACGGCAGGAAAAAAAATATCTGTAAACATCCTGGTCATGGCGTGCGCACGCATTTTCCGTTCGAGTTGTCTCGTCTCGGGTCGGCGAGACAAGGTGTTTACATGAGGAAAAGTTGCCCGCCTCACCCCCCTAGTTGTCTTGCGCACCTGAGAGGAGTTTATAACTTCATGTAAACGGTTGGCTGAATTTTTTTATAAGAAATAAGTGAATAGTTAGCTCGCCCAGGGTAACTCGGGGGGAGGATTGTCTGTGGTACCCAAGACCATGTAAATGGGGTCTTATTATGTAATAGCCAGCTTGCATCTTCAAAGACACAAACATTCTATAGAACTCGTCCTTTAAATGAAGACTGCGTCACTGAGATCGTTAAACTCGCTAGCTGCCGGCCAAAAATAAAGTGTCAGAAGAAAGTTTATAACTTCCAAGCTTTGTGTCATGAACAGCAACAAATTCAGACCAAATTTCCATAAACGGAAACCTCACCAAAGAATAGACAAAAGCTAGTGGAATGGGACGTGGTATAAAACAGAACGTAACAATGTAAATTTGTTGAGTGAATTATTTTGGTGAAACCTCTACCGGGTAAAAATTGTGTGAATCTTTTGTGGGATAAATGCTTCCAAAGCTTAGTGGAAGTTCATTACCCACCCATTGATTGAGCGAGATTTTATTGAAAACTCCACGTCGCGCGGAACGAATTCATTGGTCAGTTATCACGCAATGATCCCCAACAGCGTCAATATTTTTAGCTATGAGCAGTAAACAAATCATAGACCAATGAATGTTTTGTGCCGTACAAAAGCCACATTTGCTGATTTTAGTAAATCTCCAAAGTAATAAACGACAGAAGAAAGAAACTCTATGATTTTCCCATCAACATTTCGCCTACACGCATCTCTCTCGACGTGAAATTTTCCATTCCTTAACAAAAAATCTCAAAAGTTGTTCACATTTATTAGCTTCCTTAATCAATCATTGTGTATAAAGAGCTATAACATATATAGGTTTATTTACATACATAGGTTTATTTGCCCGCTTAGAGTCAGAATTGCATGACAGGTGGGAGAAAACATTGAAATTAGACTTTCTGGAAAAAAAAGAAATTTTTAAAACTCTTCTTCTATACTTAATAAGCTTTTCAGTGATAGATTGTTTTCCATGGTTTCTTTGAAAGTAGGGTGCGTAGAACGATTTTTCCAAATGTTTTTCCCAAGTTTTTCCTTGTTTCCTTACATTTCGATGTTTACTGCGTATTTTGTTGCATATTTGTCGTCTTTACTTGAACTTCCTCGAAGAGGCCGTACTGCTCATGATCACCAAGGTAGGCAAAACGCTAGTTCCTCTTTTTCCTCCTTTTTGTTCCTCACTGGGAAAGGGGTATGATAGCCTAACCCCAGATCAAAACTTGGCAAATTTTTCTCCAATTCCGATATTTATTATTTGTACTTGAAATTACTTTGCGAGTATCGGGAAAACTTTGAGTTTGAAATGTTTTCAAATTGCGCCGGCAAACATTAAAAGTATGACGTCCAAACAAGCTGTGTTTACATGCTCTCATTTAAACTAGCTACTTGACCTATAAGAGCGTGCGCCTGTCTCAATTATTTTATAACCATCATTAGTTATAAAAGTGTGACGTGCCAAACCGAAATACAGTCATTTGGTTTTTTTAGTAGTTATGTCTTCAATCATGCAAATTACACCCGTTAGAAAATGAAAAGTTTACGAAGACAACGAGTCGATTATCACGCCAAGATAGTTTATCGTTAAAAAAGAGAAACTTAGGTTGTACTGTAATCGATCTAATGATGAAAATCAAACCTTTCAAAGGGGTAAACACTAAAGCCTGACATTTACTATTAAAAAAAAAACAACACTTTTCATTCTTCATGTTTAATTACATCATGAGTGATAAAAGTGTGACTTATAAAACCGAAATACTGTGCACTTGTTGATCGAGTGGTAGGGCCGGACGGAAAAATACTTGGCTCGGGATCATGACCAACGGACCGAACGCAGCGAGGTCTTTTCTTCATGACTCCGAGCCAGATATTTTCCGCACCAAATTCGGTCAATGAGCATTTTATCATATGACCACTAATTGATGAAAATTTCAACCTAAATAGGACGCGATAGACGGAGAAGGGAGTAACCTAAACACACGTGATCTGGATACCTAAAACACTGTGACAGCGGAAGTTCGGAAGGTTAGAAAAGTAATTCAGTATTTTTGTCGTTTCATTTTGAAAGTATCAGCCACATTGTCAACAACTTGGTAAGTGCGATTGAAAATCTTTTCTAGTCAATCGGTTTTTATCAGCTTTAGTTATTTAGTAACTGTAGAGAAGTAAGGCTCTTGTGGCAAAGCCCAGTAACTGTTTTTTCTTATCTTTACGTTTGCAATATGTCACGTTTCGAGCGTTAGCCCTTCGTTAAATCGGTTGATGGCGCGATTGAATCGTCACCACAGTGAAATGAATTGGTTCTACGGCGACTTTTTCAAATCTGTGTGGCTTTATACCGTGTTATTTATCCTCATCAATTAAGGTTATTGAGTATCGTTCAATTGAGAAATTAATGATGATAAAATTAACTTCAGACCTCTATTTATTGTGTGGACTGTCTCACGCTGATATCATAGGAAATCCATAGTCATTATGGAGCGGCTACATTATGTGGTTTTCCAATGGCTATGATCTGAAATGTAGCTATTAACTTGACTTTGTTTTAGGAGGATTTAACGATCGATTCAGAGATCGCGGCAGATTCGAATTGAATTTCCGTTTTCTACTTGTACACAAGTGTTTCGTGGTCGAGATACCAGTCATTAAAATTTTTGGATATTAGCGGCGGGTTCTACGTTACATATTTTTCTAAAGGCCGTAAGCGCCCGAGTCTCCCATAAGAAGATAAGTTTTGACGCTGCGCGCTCACGAAGAGAGCTGTTTTAATTTTCCCAGAGAAACTGAAACTTTCTTAAACTCACTGTTATTGCATACATAGTATAAGCGTTCTTTTCCGTTGATCGGATGCTTCATATCTCCACCGTCAAATGGCTTTCTTCAAACCGTTAAGGTTTTCTACAATGTATTTTCAACCTCATTAGCGAAGCTTGTTCAGCATTGTTTATGGGTCTGTTTACATGGAGGTGGGGGACCCCAGGTAGGTGAGGTAACCCGCCTGTCCATATAATTTCTTAATTTATTTTGATCACGTTTACATGATAGGTGGGGTGACCCGCCTAGGCTGGTTGCCTGGTCTGCCTGGTAGGGTAACCCTGTCAGCCGAGGTGACAATTTGCCATGTAAACGTGTCAAGGTGGGGTAACCCGGGTCGCGGTTATGGCAAAAAGCTCAAAAGCGAAACATGTATGTCTTAAAACTTTGTACATTTCCTGGCCTTCCCATGGCAGAAATCACCAGAAACTGTAACGGACACACAAGGAGTGTAAAATGTTCACATTTCGGAATATTTAGCATTGTAAATCGACCATATTTGGTTTCCAAAACTATTCCGTATAACGTATTAAGTCAACGGTTTCTCGCGAAACCCAACACTGTGTAACACAACGCGTGACGCTTTCATGAATAAATACATATGTGTCCGAGAATTAATCTTTCGTCTTTTTCGAGATGTGAGCTTGGGACGCCTATGCTCAAACTCCTTAATTGCAAGCGCAACAACAACCTCAAGAAACCTCACCCCAGCACCCCGGGGTTGTAAGATTGCATGTAAAAGCGTTCTATTTTTCGACCACGGCTAGGCGGGTTACCTCACCTACCTGGGGCTCCCACCTCCATGTAAACAGGCCCTAATTTAAGAAACTCATGGTTTCCACAATCGCGTGACCAAAAACTAAAATCAATCCTATATTAAGACATATTTATAATGCAGAATGTCCTTTAATGATGTCAGCAGAGGCGGCCCAAGCTCACATCTCGAGAAAAAGCAAACGAGTAGTTAATGTATCACCCGTAAGAAAATAAAAAGTTTAGAAGGACAAGGAGTCGATTATCACGCAAAGATAGGTTACCGTTTAAAAAAAGAAACTTTGGTTGTACTATGATCAATCTTATGATGTAAACCAAACTTTTCAAATAGTCAACACTTACGCTTGACGTTCGTCATTAAAAATAAAATAGCACTTTTCATTTTTCATTTTTCATGTTCAATTACATCATTAGTGATAAAATGTGACGTAAAAACCGAAATACTGTGTACTTATTAATTGAGTGGTAGGTGCGCAGTGAGGTCCTTGCTTTATGACCGAGAGCCAATTTTTTTCCTGTCCAGCCAGCCAAACTCAGTTCATATGCAGTTTATCATATGACCACTAACTCGAAAAATTTCGACCCAAATGGGACGCGATAGATGGGCATACGAGCAAAAAATTTTTTCATGTCTGTTTAAGCGCCAGAATTTCACATTGAAGAAATGTAAAATGGTTTCCGTGTTTACATAGCCTGATGTAAACACGCGGGAGGTTGGGAGAACACGAGATAAGCGTAGGAAACCACGACGCGAAGCGGAGTGGTTTCCAGCTTATCGAGTTTTTTGTCAGGAGATGGGCTCCTGACATTGTTTAATTTGAGAAACTGATGGTCTCCACAACCACGTGATCAAAAACTAAAGTCAATCCTATATTAAAACTCATTTATCATGCAGAATGTCCTTTAATGATGACAACAGAGGCGGCTTAAGCTCACATATCGAGAAAAAGCAAACGATTAATTCATGAAAGCGTCACGCGTTGTGTGACTTGGTGTTAAGCTACGAGAGTTGAACATGTTATAAAGAATAGTATAGGGAACGAAATATAGTCGATTTGAAGTTATAATTTTTATCATTCAAGTTATCGCTCGGTGTTAGTCCCCTCTAGTTGCAAGTTTCTTGCAACTGTCTCAGGAAAAAAGGAAACAAAAAGGTTAAAGCAGCGCGAATTGCGGTCGGGAGATTTCAGGAGAGCGCCTTCCGGATGCGCGGATTCTACAACGTAACTGTAGTCCGGTCCATTTCCCCACCTCTCTCCCCTTCTCAAAAGAATTATGAAGGACTTCTAAGTATAACTATTGATTATTACTGAAAGTCAAGCTACCTCCTCATTTAATTGTTGCCATATTTCAGTCACTGGATTAAAGCCTTTAAAGGTAAGACCAGTGATGTGGTTATGTTCGAGCAAATTACCGATCCACTCCGTCAGTTTTCTTTGTTTTCTTTTAATCTATTATATCAGTTACTATTTTTGTCTTCGATCATGCAAATCACATCCGCAAGAAAATGAAACGTTCATGAGCACAATGGGTCAGTTTTCATGCACAGATAGCTTACTGTTAAAGACCGAAGCTTTACTAGTACGCTCGATCTGATCGATCTCGTGATGCAAATCCAACCGGCCCAAAAGGGATGAACACTGAAGCCTGGCGTTTCGGTTAAACAGAGTAAGATGTTTCATTTTTGGATGCTAAAATCCATCATTAGTCAGGAAAGTATGATGTGCCAAATCAAAATACAGTCACTTGGTTTTTTTAGTATTTTGGCTTCGATTATGCAAATCACACCCGCTAGAAAATGAAAAGTTTACTAAGACAATGAGTCGATTATCACGCAAAGATAGCTTAGCGTTAAAAAAAAGAAACTTAGGTTGTACTGTAATCGATCTTGTGATGAAAATGAAACCTTTCAAAGGGGTAAACACTAAAGCCTGACATTTCCTATTAAAAAAAGAATAACACTTTCATTTTTTATGTTCAATTACATCATGAGCGATAAAAGTGTGACGTACAAAACCGAAATACTGTGTTCTTATTGATTGAGTGGAAGGACCGGAAGGAAAATCATTTGGCTCGGGGTCATGATCTACGTACCGAGCGCAGCGAGGTCCCTGTTTCATGACCCAGAGCCAAATATTTTCCCCACTGACCCCACTAAATTCGGTCAATAAGTATTTTATGATATGATCACTAACCGTTTTCAACGTTAATGCGAAGCGATAGACGGACATACGAGCACACAAAAAATATGCAATTTTATTTCGAGTAGCCTAGAGGGGGGAAGGGAATAACCTAAAACACACGTGATCTAGATACCTAAAATACTGTGACAGCGGAAGTTCGGAAGGTTGAGAAAAGTCCTGAGTGTAATTCATTATTTTTGTTGTTTCGTTTTCAAAGCATCAGCCACATTGTCAACATCTTGGTAAGTGCGATTGAAAATCCTTTCAGTCACACGGTTTTTATTAGCTTTAGTCGTTTAGTAACTGTAGAGAGGTAAGGCTCATATGGCAAAGCCCGGTAGTTGCGTTTTTGATCTTTATGTTTGCAGTATGTCACGTTTCGAGCGTTAGCCCTTCGTTCAAGCAGTTGATGGCGCGATTGAATCGTCACCACAGTGAAATAAATTAGTTCTACGGCGACGTTTTCAAATCTCTGCAGCTTTATACCATATAATTTACCCTCATTAACTAAGTTATTGAGTATCGTTGAATTTGAGAAATTGATGATTTTAAGCTAAATCAGACCTCTATTTATGGTGTAGACTGTCCCACGCTGATATCATAGGAAATCCGTAGTCATTACGTGGTTTTCCAGTTGCTATTTTCTGAAATGTAGCTATTAACTTGACTTTGTTTAAGGAGGGTTTAACGATCGATTCAGAGATCGCAGTAGATTCGAATTGAATTTCCGTTTTCTACTTGTACACAAGCGTCTCATGGTCGAGATGCCATTCATTTAAATTTTGGATACTGGCGACGGGTTCTACGGTAAATATTTTTCTCAACGCCGTAATCCGTTTTTTGTCTGTTTAGGCGCCAGAGTCTCCCATAAGAAGATAAGTTTTGACGCTGCACGCTCACGAAGAGAGATGTTTTAATTTCCTCGGAGAAACTTTCTTAAATTCACTGTTATTGTTTACACAGCGTACTTTTCCTTTGAACGGATGCCTCATGTCCTCACCGTAAAATTGCTTTCTTCAAACCGTAATGGTTTTATACAATATATTTCAAATTCATTCGCCAAGATTGTTCAGCACTGTTTAATTTGAGAAACTGATGGTTCCACAGTCACGTGATCAAAAATTAAAATCTATCCTATATCAAGAAATATTTATAATGCAGAATGTCCTTTAATGAAGTCAGCAGAGGTGGCCCAAGTTCACGCCTCGTGAAAAAGCAAACGATTAATTCATGAATCACTCCCACAAGAAAACGAAAAGTTCATGAGTACAATGAGTCAATGTTCACGGACAGTTAGCTTACTGTTTGAAGACAGAAGTTTTAGTTGTAGTCTCGATCTCATCGATCTCGTAAAGAAATCCAATGGTTCCAAAAGGGATGAACACTGAAGCCTGACGTTTTGATTAAACAGAGTAAGATGTTTCATTTTTAGACGCTACGATCCATCCATTATTAGTCAGAAAAGTGTAACGTGCAAAACCGAAATGCAGTCACTCAGTTCTTTTTGGCAATTCTGGCTTCGATCATACAAATCACACCCGCTAGAAAATGAAAAGTTTAGGAAGACGATGAGTCAATTATCATGCAAAAATAGGTTACCGTTTGAAGAAAGAAACTTACTTAGGTTGTACTGTGACCGATCTTGTGATGTAAATCAAACCTTTCAAAGAGTTAACAGTTAAGCTTAACGTGCCCCATAAAAAAAAGAAGAACACTTTTTATTTTTCATGTTTAATTACTTTATTAGTGACAAAAGTGTGACGTACAAAACGGAAATACTGTGCTTTTCTTGATTGAGTGGTAGGAGCGCAGCGTGGTCCTTGCTTAATGACCGAGAGCCCAATATTTTCCCGTTCGGCCCAACTAAACTCAGTCAATAAGCATTTTATCATATGACCACTGCTTGTTGAAAATTTCGACCTAAATAGGGCGCGATACACGGGCATACGAGCACAAATCTTTTATTTTTTTTGTCTGTTTAAGCGCCAGAGTCTCGAATAAGAAAATAAGTCAGGACGCTGCGCGCCCACGAAGAGAGATGTTTTAATTTTCTCACAGGAACTAAGACTATTTTAAATCAGTGCGATTGCATACATAGTATAAGCGTACTTTTCCCTTGATCGGATGCTTCATATCTCCACCGTTGAATGGCTTTCTTCAAACCGTTAGGGTTTTTTACAATATATTTCAACCTCAATAACTAAGATTGCTAATTTGAGAAACTGATGGTGTCCACAATCACGTGATCAAAAACTAAAATCGACCTTCTGTTAAGACATATTTATCATGCAGAATGTCCTTTACTGATGTCAGCAGAGGCGATTAATTCATGAAAGCGTCACGCGTTGTGACTCGGTGTTAAGTTACGAGGGTTGAAAAAAAAATAGTATGGTGAACCAAATATGATCGATTTGAAGTTATAAAAGTGTGACGTGCAAAATCGAATTAGATCCACTGCGGAGTAAACTTTGTTTTTGCAATATGTAGTTATGTCTCGTTTCGAGCGTTAGCCCTTCATTAAAGCGGTTGATGGCACGATTGAATCGCCACCACAGTGAAGTAAATTCGTTATTCAGTGGTTTTCTCAAATCTCTGTAGCTTTATACCATATAATTTATCCTCATTAACTAATATTTTTGAGTATTGTTCAATTTGAGAAATTGATGATCATAAAACTAAAATCAGACCTCTATTTATGTTGTGGACTGTCCCTCGCTGAAGGAAATCCGTGGTGCTTGATCACGTGGTTTTCCAGTGGCTATGACTCTACATCAGCTATCAACTTGAATCTGTTTAGGAGGGTTGAACGAACGATTCAGAGATCGCGCTAAATTCGAAATGCCATATTTCTACTTATACACAAGCGTTTCATTGTCGAGATACCCTTCACTTAAACCTTTGGATGCTAAAGGCGGGTTCTACGGTTCATATTTTTCCTAAAGCCGTAATCTGTTTTTTGTCCGTTTAAGCGCCAGAGTCTCGCATAAGAAGATAAGTAATGACTCTGCGCGCTCACGAAGAGAGATGTTTTTAATTTTCTCAGAGGACTGACACTTTCTCTTTATTGCATACATAGTATAAGCGTACTTTACCGTTGAACGGATGCTTTATATCTCCACCGTTAAATTTCTTTCTTCAAGCCTTTATGGTTTTATACAATATATTTCAACCTCAGTAGTTAAGATATTGTTAGGCATTGTTTAATTTGAGAAACTGATGGTTTCGACAATCACGTAATCAAAAATTAAAATCAATCCCATATTAAGACATATTCATAATGCAGAATGTCCTTTGCTGATGTCAGCAGAGGTGGTCCAGGTTCACGTTCTCGTGAAAAAGCAAACGATTAATTCATGAAAGCGTCGCGGGTTGTATGACTTGGTGTTAAGTTACTAGAGTTGAACATGTTATTGAGAATAAAATGGGGAGCGAAATATGGTCGATTTAGAACGAGAAATATTTCGAGAAATTAACATTTAACACGTAAAATCAATAAAAGCACACACATCTTGTGCATCCATAGTAGTTTCTGGCGATTTCTGCCGTTTTAAGCTTGCTTTGCCATCATTGTTATTCCCATCCCCACAGTGACACCTCGCATTTATCTATCGTCCCGATCAACCAATCAGACAGCTGTCCCCGTGATATGTCTGCAATTCCTGGTCCATAATAGGAATGCACGGCAGAGGCGGCACCAGGATCGTGCATGCTCTACCACTGGAACATACCACAAAAACCTTTTTCCAGCCGCTTGAAAATTCCTTATTATTTCCCTTACCACAGTAGACTTACCAGTTTCCCCCTTGGCCAGTCACTAAAAAGTTATGACCCTTACAAGCCAAGCATACTATCTCTGCCCAACCGTGAGATAAGCGAACGCTCATATCGACGACATGCCAGTAACCACCAAACTACTCTACTGAATATCACGAAGAACCAGTTGTCAAAGGAAGAAAAATTATAAAATAACATAAAGAACTTCACTTGACGATCTGCGTGCTCACTGAATAGGTTGAACTAATCGAAATTTTATTGTCCTTTACAATGAGTTCCGGTGACTAAATTGACATTAACCCCAACGTAACTTAAGGGAGTAGATCAAGTGTAATTCGGTCAAATCTTGCAGGCTTTTCCTTTTTTCCAGATTGAAGTTTTGTGACATCACCTGGCAAAACATTGTAATTTCATAGGCCATGTATGGAAGGGTAAATGCAATCGACGTTAGGGCATCATGTGGACAATCATATTTAAAACGCAGCATGTAAGACTTAACATATAACGTGAGCGCTAATTACAGTCAATTTCACCTTACCATGAATTTCAAAAGCAATCTACGCCTAAGAAAAAATAATATTTATATTGGATTCCGACGTCAAACTTGCGAAAAGCTATAATACCTAAATATTAATCTTAGGTTTGCACTTGAAAATTTGTTCTGTATTAATACAAACTTTTCGATTTGAAAAGGAATAATCGATTCTCAAAGTTCCCAAAATGAAATCTTAGGTTATTCATCTTGAACCTTTGCCTTTGTTTACTCTTTTATGATTCGCTTCACGGTCAATTTCACTGCATCTCTTCCTTTTCGACAGTTTTTTAAGAGAAAATAATTCAAGCTTTTAGGCAAGACATTTAAAAATGTCTTGTATTATTCATGAACAAGAAATAAGGATGCTTGATCCTAGGAAGTTTCATTACATATACGTTTTGAAGGCCGGAACAAAAAGGTTTTCGAGTTTCTTCACGTGATCAGTAAAGCCGTAAGTTCTGTTCGATCATAAAAAAAAACGAGATCAAAGTTACTCATACCCAACAGTTGTCATCTTCCTCTTATGGGTCATCCCTGCCCAAACTCTTTCTACTGAGTGTTAGCAACAGCAACGTGGCCTTCATGACATATGGCGCGATGAATCCAAAGGGATTGAAGATGGGATAAACAGCTGACACAATCCCGCTTCGTGTCATTGGTCTCTGGTTCGCTAGCTGCAATATCTTCTCCAATACCTCCAATGCAAACTTGTCTTTCTCTGTATTCCACTGGAGGTCAAGAGCACTATCTATAGGAAGTCGTTCAAGCTATACATTAACCACAGATTTAGCTCTTCCAGACTCCAGGATCGCAGCCAGCACTTCTCCATCATTACTATACCACTTCCTCAAGCGAAAAACCGCCTTTCTCTAACAACCTGCGCAGTTGAATTGCTAAATTGACTGCTTTCTTTGTGGCACCTGCTGACTTCATCATGTCATCTGCATACATGCTGCACTTCACAGGGCCGTAGCTAGCATGAGGCAAGACGAAGCAATTGCCTCGTCTTGATTTTGGTCTAAGATTGACTTTTCTGAAGAAAAATGCCACGGGAAATGCTTAGAAGAGCATTTCTGAGCCTCTAGATTTCAAAATTTTCTGGGGGGGGGGGTGTTAGGGTTAGGGTTTAGGGTTAGCTTAGGGTTAGCTTAACCCTAACCCTAAGCTGAACAATTTGGGCTATCCTTTTGGCCCCCAACAGGACCAATTACAGCATTTCTTAAACTTTATCTGACCGCGACTGGTTTATCTTCTCTTCCTGCCTTGTGCTCTAGCGGAAGGAACGAATTGGGCTTCTCCTTGAGACCAACCTCTAACATAAGGAGAGGTACCCAGTTTTTCATCAGCTATAACAACTAAATAACTTACTTGCTAAAGTATTCACAAAGATTCAGTACTGGGCTTATTAACTTCGTGAAGCGATAAGGATTTATATTTTACAAGGTTAGAGTTAAGTTTTAAAAAAGTAATTCATGTGTACAAACTGAGCTCCACTGAACCTTGTGAAACACTTCATGCTCACTGAATTCCTTGTGAAAATCCTGAGGGAAAGAGCCGTGATTTGCCGTGAATGTTTCCTTTTTTATAACAACTTTCGGATAGGACAGTAGATCTTCTTCATTTTCGCTTATATTCGGTAAGTAATATACTCTACAAACACCGTTCTCACAATAATTTATTAAGAAGCTGACAAACACGAGTAACAAAGTAAGCTGGGTTTTACAAGATAAGCTAGCCTGTTAAGAAACAGGAACTTAGCGTGTTTAAAAAAAACAAAAAAACAAAAAAAAAATACCGTGTTATAGAAACAAAGTTCTACCGTGTTAGCCAGATATGAGCAATAGCCACAACATGCTTTCCAAAATCGATTGTAACAAATAACAATAGCGTGTTATAACGTGCCGTGTACGTGCGTTCACCTCATTCCCTGACACCCCGTGGAGGGTCACGTATACGTACCGGTAATAGGACTGAGAAGAGTCTGTAATTATACCATTGATGACAAAGTCGGACGACTGCGCAGCGGAAGTCCGATTTGTTTATCGCGAGTATGATTACAGACTGAAGTGGACGACACAAAGTCTCATTACCAATCGATCATAAAAATCACAATTTCCGATAAAAGAAGAACATCCAGGTTATGAAAGAAAAGTAAAACATTTGCATTAAAAGACTGACAAAGGAGGCGTAAATTGTTTAACTGTTTGATAGTTTGATTGACTCATTGACCTGTCCGATAACAAACTTTTTGGATAAAAACTGCAGAAAATGATTGTTTTGACAATTACACTATTAATTTTTTTAAAAAAAGGAAATCGATTTACTCCGCTGCTGATGTCATAGGATATGATTTCGTGGTTTTCCAGTGGTCGTAATTTGCATTAATAATTAACTTATCCTCTTCTTGTTAAAGCGTCAAAGTCTTGCGTAAGAAGATAAGTCCGCGTATGACGCTGAAAAGTTCACGAAGAAAGGTAATGTATTTTCTGTGAGGAACAAAACGTTACTTGACTGATTTCCTATAATCTTGTCCATAATCTTTTTTTGTTGTTGTTTTAGTCGTGTCATGTCCTGTGACTATTAAGTCATGTTATGTTGTGCAAAAATCGCCACCGAATGAAATGAATTCGCAACAAAGCCGGAGTTCTTCAAAACTCTGAGGCCTTACAATATTTTCAAATATTCCATGTCATATTGTGGAATGTCAAGAAATCTTCCAGAGAGTTGTTGTAAAAGGTTATCTCTCTCGTTAGCTTAACAATTGAAACGCTTAAAACTTGAATGCATGTAGCTTGATTCCAAGACGCTTTATTGTAAATACGTTCTGACGGCCGGTAAAAATGCAGATAGAAAACGAAGCATTACATTTATACGGCAGACCACTCTTTACTGGTTTCTTTGCGGAATACTGGCAACACAACATCATTGATTCCTCAGGATTATCAAATGCTCTAAAGAAGGGCTAACGCTCGAAACGTCACCTTCAGAAACTCATTATGATGGCCAATTTACATCGTCAACTCAGTTGGTAAAGCCAAATAGTTTTGTAATACCCCACCAAAGTTTCTTTAAAAACTTACCCCGTTGATTAATGTTGTTTATAAAAACTATGCATAAGAAAAGTTCCCATTGCAAAAGTTAAGATAAATGCTGTCAGTTTTGTTTATCTTTGTCCTGAAACTTTAAAGTCATGTAATGTTCTGCAAAAATCACAACTTGAGTAAAATGAAAGGTGACAAACTTATTTATCTTCCCTTATTTTTCTGTTTTAAGGGGATACTGTGAATTCTAACACTTTCAGCTTGTTACAAATAGTTTCCGGGTGTAATCGACCCAGCCCGTTTTTGTAACTTAACATGTGTGTTCCTGCTTGTAGTGACTCGTTATTAATCCAGATTATCGACTCATTTAGTAATGTGTTACTAAAATAATGTTTCCCTGATTACAGGAGAGGATTGCAATAGAAACCTAACAGCAGAAGCCATGACACCTTTCATGAGCATCGCCTTATTTGTTGCCTTGTTCTTGCTCAACTCAGATCGCATTCAGAAAGCCATCGAGATATGCAGCGAATGTTTGATTTTGCTAAATAGCCCCGATCAAAACAGCAAAAACCAATTTGCTTCAGTACTGCTACAATTTTACAGCGACATCTATACCGTTCTTTTCAGCGCTTATCGTCATATCTCTGACGACATAAGTGCGGAAAGATACGGGAGGAAACTGTTTGACTTTTACAGCGAGGCTGGAATTATGCTTTATAAACTTGGTGAAAACCTAAAAGCGAAAGAATATGTTGGGAGGGCCCTTGCCATAACAACAGAAATTGGCGACAGAAGCGGAGAAGCATCCTGTTACGGGACCCTAGGTGCTGTGTTTAAGTCGCTTGGCCAATACGACAAGGCTAAAGAGTATCTCCAAAAAGCGCTCGTCATCACAAATGAAATTGGCGACAAGAAAGGGGAAGCAATATGTTATGGAAACCTAGGTACTGTGTTTCAGTCGCTTGGCCAATACGACAAGGCTAAAGAGTATCACCAAAAAGCGCTTGTCATTACAAATGAAATTGGCGACAAGAAAGGGGAAGCATCATGTTATGGAAACCTAGGTACTGTGTTTCAGTCGCTTTGCCAATACGACAAGGCTAAAGAGTATCACCAAAAAGCGCTTGTCATCAGAACTGAAATTGGCGACAGAGAAGGGGAGGCAACTGACTACGGAAACCTAGGTACTTTGTTTCAGTCGCTTGGCCAATATGACAAGGCCAAAAAGTATCTCCAAAAAGAACTTGTCATCACAACTGAAATCGGCGACAAGAAAGGGGAAGCATCATGTTATGGAAACCTAGGTACTGTGTTTCAGTCGCTTGACCAATACGACAAGGCTAAAGAGTATCACCAAAAAGCGCTTGTCATCAGAACTGAAATTGGCGACAGAGAAGGGGAGGCAACTGACTACGGAAACCTTGGTACTGTGTTTCAGTCGCTTGGCCAATATGACAAGGCTAAAGAGTATCACCAAAAAGCGCTTGTCATCAGAACTGAAATTGGCGACAGAAAAGGGGAGGCAACTGACTACGGAAACCTAGGTACTGTGTTTCAGTCGCTTGGCCAATATGACAAGGCTAAAGAGTATCTCCAAAAAAAACTTGTCATCACAACTGAAATCGGCGACAAGAAAGGGGAAGCATCATGTTATGGAAACCTAGGTACTGTGTTTAAGTCGCTTGGCCAATACGACAAGGCTAAAGAGTATCATCAAAAAGCGCTTGTCATCAGAACTGAAATTGGCGACAGAAAAGGGGAGGCAAGTGACTACGGAAACCTAGGTACTGTGTTTGAGTCGCTTGGCCAATACGACAAGGCTAAAGAGTATCTCCAAAAAGCGCTTGTCATCAGAACTGAAATTGGCGACAGAAAAGGGGAGGCAAGTGACTACGGAAACCAAGGTACTGTGTTTAAGTCGCTTGGCCAATACGACAAGGCTAAAGAGTATCACCAAAAAGCGCTTGTCATCGCAACTGAAATTGGCGACAGAAAAGGGGAGGCAACTGACTATGGAAACCTAGGTACTTTGTTTCAGTCGCTTGGCCAACACGACAAGGCTAAAGAGTATCATCAAAAAGCACTTGTCATCACAAATGAAATTGGCGACAAGAAAGTGGAAGCAGCATGTTATGGAAACCTAGGTACTGTGTTTCAGTCGCTTGGCCAATACGACAAGGCTAAAGAGTATCACCAAAAAGCGCTTGTCATCAGAACTGAAATTGGCGACAGAGAAGGGGAGGCAAGTGACTATGGAAACCTAGGTATTGTGTTTAAGTCGCTTGGCCAATACGACAAGGCTAAACAGTATCTTCAAAAAGCGCTTGTCATCACAACTGAAATTGGTGATAAGGAAGGGGAAGCAGTACATCTTAAAAACCTTGGAGAAGTGTCTAGAACTGTTGGTGATTATGAAGCTTCGGAAGTATGTTTGGAGAAAGCTCTATTTATATCCAGAGATATTGGAGCTGGAAGAAGAGAGTTCGAAATCCTTCGAGGGTACGCCATTTTGTATTTTTCTCAAAATAAAATCAAAGACTCTCTGTCATGTCTTCATCTGTGTATTGAAAAGTATGAGGAGCTGAGATATTTTTTGGGCGCCAATGATGAGTTCAAAACATCATTGCTGGAGCACTCAGGAATATTTCCCTACAAGCTGCTTTGTGCTTTGCTCTGTGACACCGGAAATGCTCGGGATGCTCTCTATGTTGAGGAGTTGGGTCGAGCTAGAGGCCTATCAGACTTAATGGCAGAGAAGTACTCGGTTGAAACGCACATCTTTGCTAATCCACAATCTTGGTTTGGCATTGAGAACATTTTAAGAAAGAAAAATAACTGTACTTGTCTGTACATTTCTTATTTTCAGAATCTTCTGCATTTGTGGATCTTGAAAACAAGTGGAGTCCTTCACTTTAGAAGAATATCAGTAGAAGAGAATCTAGTTCAGGCTGGGTTGCCCAAATATTTGTCTTTGAGTCAATTTTTGGATGATAATTTCCGGGGTCTTGGTATTTTGCCCACTAAAGATTGTGAAGATCGGTCTTTAAATACTAATAGAGTGCAACCTCTCTCCCCCGCACAAAAGAGCTCAGGAAGATTGCGACTCGTCGAGGAGGACGAGGATAAGGAAGTCATTTCAAGTCTATCTTTGTGTTACAAAATGTTTATTGCTCCCGTTTATGATTTGCTGGAGGGGCCTGAAGTCATCATCGTTCCTGACCGCAGTTTGTACAAAGTTCCATTTGCTGCGCTGAGTGAAAAGGAGGGAGCCGAATACCTCTCGGAGACTCATAGGATCCGTCTCATTCCTTCTTTGACAACACTCAAGATTATTCAAGATAGTCCAGAGGGCTATCACAGTAACACTGGTGCCTTGATAATAGGCAATCCCAAGGTTAATTGGCTGCCGTCATTGCCATTTGCAAGAAAGGAAGCGGAGATGGTTGGACGACTGATGCGTGTTCCGCCTCTAGTAAAAGAGAAAGCAACGAAGCAGGCGGTGCTTGAGCGGATAGGTTCAGTGAGCCTGATACATTTTGCTGCCCATGGTAACGCACAAAGAGGAGAAATTGCCCTCTCCCCCATTCCTATTCCCAACAGTCAAAATGCTATCCCACCACAGGAAGCTTACATGTTGACGATGGCTGATGTCTCACGAGTGAAAGTCAGAGCTAAACTGGTGGTACTTAGCTGCTGTCACAGTGGAAGAGGTGAGATAACAGCCGAGGGAGTTATAGGAATTGCCCGTGCGTTCTTAGGATCTGGTGCTCGCTCGGTGTTAGTTGCACTGTGGGCCATTCCAGACTTAGCAACGGAGCAGCTGATGAATCGGTTCTACAAACACCTTGCTGAAGGAGAAAGTGCCAGTGAATCCCTTCATCAGGCCATGAAGTGGATGAGAAAAAACGGCAGGAACAAAATGTCTGAGTGGGCTTCGTTTACGCTGATTGGAGATGATGTGAGGCTCGAGTTTGACAAGCAGAGGTAAGACTCGGTGAGAACAGGTATTTCGTAAATGAAAGCTAAATTAGATGTGAAGGTGGCTATGACTTACTGGTCTCTGACTTTCGGCGGGAATCCCTTGTCACCTTGAATACCAAGGCTAGTTTTATACCATTTTTTTTTTGGTTTCTTTCAAATAGTAACAATTGATTCTCCCAGTTAGCTGTAAAATATAGAATCTTGAAAGCGCCTTTCTGCCAATCAGATACAAATGCACATTTGCCTATATATTTATATATTGCGCCTGGTATAACTGTTTATTTATAATTGTTTTTTTTTTACTTTTGTTGTAGGAAAGAGGATGAGAATATCTCGAAGGAAACAGACCTTAGAGACTTTTAAATGGATAAACAAATGGAATAAGTAAAGAATATACTATATCCGTTATTTTATTGTGTAATGAAAGAACGGACAATCTTTAATTAAGCATATTGATTATAATTTTTTTGCGTTTTCTTTTCCGATCTTCTCAGAAGGAGGTATTGGTTACGTATTCGAGAGAGATTTTATACTGCGCAAAAATTATTTTATCCGGCCGATATAAGTAGCACGAAACATTATTGACGAAGGGCTCTTAAGTAAAGTGAAATCAGGAAAGTTGAAACAGTAGTTTAAGCATCAAAAATGAGCCAGTTGTCTTAAAGGGTTTTCTCTCAAAGCCTTTAATTTTTTTTGTTATAGGTTTCGTTCACAGAATCCTAAATTTTTGACAAAAAGTCTTCAAAGAAACCTTTCCTTATGGTCATTTCCAGTACCACTTCTTAGTGCTTAAAAGACTGAAAAATACATGGATTACTAAATAGGACCGTGGAAGAAGCTATCAAAGTCGAGAATTATATTACTATAAAGTGCAAAAGTTACGGCAGCAATATTTTGAAACTGGTTCAATAAGTCACTTACGCATGTTTGATACGTTATAATGTTTTCATGGTGATTTAATCGTTTTCAAGTCAGGTTATTGTCAGAAAGTTGGTTTGGGAATAAAAATGTTCTTGTTTTTACCACACTTTTATACACTCCTCTTTTTTTGGGAAACTTTCCTAAGGGATTATGTAGTAATTCCAAAGACGCTAAAGTAAAAGACAGCTTGAGAGAAATCTTAGAAAATATCGTGAGCGTCTGTTTTAACCAGGTTACAGAGTAAAACAGAAAGCACTGTTGTTCATTGTTAAGGCGTGCAATTCTCTGATCGTTTCTCCTCCACCCATGAGACTTGATTCTCGTCTTACAATCAAAAAAAATTCTGGCTATGAAATTCTGGTGATCAGCATTCCAATGTCAAATAGTAATCCCAATACATGTATCACTAGATATAGCGTCAAATGATCGTATTATGGGAACCAAACGAGTTTTTCATCCCTTCATTTGATGTAAATGACATTAATTTCATTCTTGAGGCATCAAAAAGTAATTGCATGCACGAAAAAAGGTTCGATCATATCACGTTTTCTTGATATGGTGTCCTTCTCGTCTCCTTCTTTAGCTATTTCTGAGGGCGTTTAACATCACACTAATTAGTCCGAACGTTAATAAACCTGAACTATGAGTATCAGGGCATGAGGAATTCTCATTCCTACCCCAACGTACTCGTCCCAAATCCCTTCCCTCCTCCATTTCGCTCTGCTTAAAAAAGGAAATTAAAGAGATGGATTCTGGCCGGTTTTGTTCGGAAACCTTTCTGTGAGTTATGTTTCTTATGAATCAAGAACATCTATCATTCCTACCCCAACCTACTGGCCTCAACCTCCCTCCCTCCCCCACTCCGTTCTGCTTCAAAGAGCGCATATAGTAGTAATCAGTTTGCTGGATAAATTTTTGATTCTTTTTGCTCTAAACCATTTAGCCCGCAACAGTTCTCACAGTTATTTTAAAAGCTTTTAATAAGAAATTTCTGTGCAAAATTTTGAAGTCATTCTGAAATTTTGTAGGTAACTGGCTTTTCTTTCTGTTCTGGTAGTGTTGCGCTTTTTCTAGACCATGAAACGTTACTGTCAAGTGCAATTTCTTGGGCATTTTACTTTACTTCCAATGCACAGAGGCGTAAGTAAAAAGGAACTTAGCAACAGTGCTTAGCAACAGTTAGGTGAATATTTTCCATATAAGGTGATTCGATATATGAGCTGATTACCTGAGGTGAGTGAAAAAATTAGAACACTAGAAATGAAATATCCTTGAGAGTGTGTCCACGAGAGCACCAGGCAGTCTTGCTACATGCCATCTCACTGGTTTCAATAAAACTTTGCCAGTTTAAAGGGTCTACCCCAAAACTCAAACAGACAAACTGGTTTCCGGTTTTGCTTCTTTCCGGGGGAGGATAGACCACCTCCTGGTTTCTCTCGTTTTCACCAGGGAAATCGCTTCAAAATGGGCAAAATGTATGAAGCTCTCACTGCGATGCAACAAAATTTGAGAGGGGGTCAATGTTTAGTGACAGTAGGAGACAGACAACTCTGAAACGTCATGTAACTGTCAAAGAGTTTACACTTCTGGTAATACATTCCCCTCTCTCGCAACAGCTCAACAGATAGTATTGATCCTATGCAGGGATATGTGTTATATGTGTATCAGTTGTGTTGCGTCCTCATAGTGATGTTACATAAGTGAACGAGTGTCTAAAAATCCCTCAATTCAACCTAAAACACGAATTGAGAAAGTCAAGATGGCGCAATTGTCTTGTTCATTTACAACTGACTGTAATGCCAAATGTTATTTTTTTCGCGCTAGCCAGGGGGACAACAGCTCATAACCTTAATTCGTGGGTGTACAACATAAAAGAAAACTTAAGAGACGTAAATGTATTCCAAACACGCATTTCGTCCGAGAAGAAGCTTACTCTAGCTCGTATTGGCTTATTTGGAGATTACGAAGGCCACGATTTCACGATATGCCTCAAATATCGTGCACAGGTTGGTGTGTGATTCAGACTTTCGGGATCGTAAGTGCTAGTATCCTCCTCATAAAAATCGAAGACGCAAAGTTGAGAGAGAGGTAAATCTTAAGATGGCAGAAGAAATCAAAGCTTGTGGCGAGTCTGCCAGGTGGCAAAGTGACTGTAAACCTTATAGAACGCATACTGTGAATGTTATCTTAGAGTCAATGAATTAGGAAGAAAGGCAAGAAGGGCGCTTACCTGAATATCAATTTTCCTAACTAGTGAGTGTTGACTGCGATGAACTTTTTATGATATGATTGCCAGGGATATGCAGATACGGTAGAGGCGCTCACGTAAACAGTTTGGAGGTGGGCGATCCTCCCTCTGACTTTGGAACTGCGACAAGTTTATAGCGCAGACTAGCTGGCACAGTTTGGAGCACCTCGAGGGCCTCACTAGGATTATCCTACTAGAAGCCTTCGGCTAACTAATCGTAGAAGCGGGTTGTTATAAGCAACGTGTACAGATCTCTGAACCCGGGCCATCGCGAGAACTACTCAATCAGTCACAGGCAGAAGAAGAAAGCGAGATATTCTTGTCAAGAGGAAGGATGTATCAAAACGTTACAGTCATGTTTACTGCCTTCCAAAAGCACCTTAACATAGGAAGACACAAATTGAAGCTGGCAAAAGAATCCGCCTTTGATGAGAGCAAGAGGAAATAGACGGAGGCACAAGGTCGTTCAAGGTCGGACCTCAGGCAAAAATTCTGACAACCAATCCCTTACTAGCCAGGTGGAAAGCTTTGGATGGGCCTTTTGGAAAACACAAAAGGCTTATGCCTTTTTCTCAGAAAGCAAAGAAGTATCTCCTAAACGTGTGCCGGACAGGGGAGGAAACTAGTAAGAAGTGTGGCTTCTCAAATATGGAGCTTAAGAGACGACACCGGCCAGAAATGTTATATAGGACAGACTGGTTGATAGAGCAGCAGGTCGCTTGATAGTTCAGCCGAATATCTGCCTTGACAAAAGCTGGTTTATTGAAGAGGTTTTCCTCTGTAAGTATGAATAAGGACGAAGAGGTTGATGCCGACGATCTAGTTTCAGAACCTGACCGAACAAGGCAGAAGATCAGAAGGGACCTTGAAAAATTTAGACGAAGACTTCAAGGGAGGGTACAGCTGGCAGCTGCCACAGGCTATAAAAAAAATTAAAACAGACCTTTCCATCTCACTTTCCTCTCAAATTTATCGTCTTTACCCACGAAAACAACTGGTTATGTCCTCGGATTTTTTTGCAGGAAGCCTACTGGTCAAAATATTGCTGGCTCATTCTTTGAGTCACGCAATTCAAAGTCGGTAAGTCAACGTCGGCAGCACTCGATCGAGAGAGATGCAGATTTACATGTAGATATAGGATACTTGAAAAAAAAAGGAAGATATTTTACGATCGAGGTAAGCAGATACATATAGATACCTGCAGAGTATTCTGAAATTTTTGTCTAGCAGACAGCATGAACAGCGAAAAGTATTCGGGTCACGATGCACATCGTGATGCACATGTTAGTTTTGGCGGAGTTCTGCATTGAAGTGTTCGATGGCGGTAAGTGTCAACGACAACACTATTTTAGTTTTATCTCTGGAATAGTAGCACAGTTTTTTAATGTAAAAGAGCTATTTTTATTTTCTCTCAAGCAAGAGGGCAGAATTTCGCGGCCGTAAAAGCCGAAGTTGTTGCACAGGGAACTTGTATGTCAACCAACACTCCGCATGTGACTTTAAAATCTCCTGAAGTGAGCGGTAACAAATCATAGGCTAATGAATGTTTTGTGCCGCACAAAAGCCATATTTGCTGATTTTAGTAAATCTCCAAAGTAACAAACGACAAAAGAAAGAAACACTACGATTTCCTATCAACATTTCGCCTACAAGCATCTCTCTCGACGTGAAATTAATTTCCATTCCTTAAAAAAAAATCTCGAAAATTGTTCACATTTCTTAGCTTCCTTATTTAATCAACCATCATGGATAACGAGTTGTAATATATAGAGGTTTATAACATAGCTAGTAAATTTGTGTAATCAAATTCAATTGCGCGAGCGTGTTTCATATTCCTATTGTGCACGCTCATGACGTCACAAACAATTCCCTCGAGAAAACAAATTTTCCATCGGGTTGAAAATGTTATAAAACAATTGGTTCATGCGTCAGCTGTGCGTTCATCGAGATATAAGCACTACGCCTCGAGCAACTCTTACGCATCTTTTGTGCTCTCCAAACTTCCCGCGTGCTTCATATCTCAAAGAACACACACTGACGTATGAAGCAATTGTTAATTATTGGCCTAAGTGACCTCTGAGAGCCAGAATTGCGTGACAGGTGTAGTTGAGGGAAGCTTCAAGTCATAATCGCAAATTTATGAAATGATGGATTATAAAGGGTAATTAAATTAGTGTCATAGCTTTCTGGCAAGGAGAGATAGTTGACCTCAAAGTTATCAAATATTAGATGAATCAAATAAAAACACAGTCATTTCTTTGCCTCTTTTGATTGACAAGCCATCAATTAAATTGATTGATATTTGCATCCTATATTCATTATTGGCTTTTCATATCCTATTTCCAGCTTTGTCTCCTGCATCTAAAAGCTGATAGTAGCCACTTAGAAGCCTGCTGATACTCTACCAACAGTATAAAAAGTGCTACTTTATTTTGCTGAGAAAGAAATGCAAAATTCCACAAAACCCAAAAGCTACGAACATATTCAACAACGATCTATTCTTGCCCAGTAATTTGAGCAAGGATTTTTCTTTTTGCTTTTATAGAGGGAGCTGGGTTTGTGATTGATATTTGTCAATCAATGAAGTTTCAGTCAGATAGAGAATATTTAGGTCAAAATTATAAAGACACAGGATACTTGAAGAAAAACTCAATGGAATGGAAAATATTTTAAATAGATGATTGCAGAACATCTAATTGGAACTATAGGGATACAAACTGCAGGAATTAATGGAATACAGGATAGTTAGGCCAATAGTTCATAGTAAAAGGGGATACTCAAACTAATTTTTTTCTTGGAAACCTGCAAATAATACATTCAAACCTACAATCAAACCTGTCCTAAGTAGCCTTTTTGTATTTTCCTCCACCTGACACAATACACAATAAAATTCCAAACACTGCAATCAACAATCCATAATGTAATTGTTGCATTTTAATTAGTTATTAAACCATTTTTTGTGTTTATAAATTGTGTGTAAACATAACCTCTCTTCTGATCAACCTACATGTATAAATAGATCAAGATAAATTGTTTATTAAAAAAGAAACACCTCACAGTCCGAAGACTGAATTACGTGTATAATATACAAGTTATAATTAAAATGGATTTAAAAAACCATAATAATAGAAATGTAAAATCTAATAAAAACATTTCACATAGGATAACCTTGTGTTAGGAAAATATACATACTTAAACAATTTCATTTACATACTTAGGTTATGACTAACAATAAAAGATTTTTTAAGATGATCAGTCTTGCACACTGGCACGTAAAACTTTCTATTGCTGCGCAGCTGCCTATGGTGCTCAGCTTTAGGTGGGAGCAGACCTGTGAGCTTGTGATTAATGTCAAGAACAATGTCGTTAAAAAGATCAGATGATAGAGACGCTCGCCTGTCATAAAGAGAGGGGATGCCTGCCTCTTTGAGCGCACTGTTGTAGCTTGCATAAGGAAAGATAATGCACAAGGCGCGCTTCTGAATACGTTCCAGCTCCTCGGATAAATATTACGGAAGACTGGAGTGAAATACTTGACATGCATATTCTAAAACCGATCTTGTGGTACTGCAGCAAAATAAAACAAGATCACTCGCACAGATACCAGCTCGTTCAAGTTGACTCAGGAGGTACAATCTTTTGGCAGCCTTTGAGGTTACATTAAAGATGTGATCGTTCCACTTGAAATCATCTCTTATGGTAACGCTGAGCACTTTAGCCGAGTTGACTGACTCGAAAGCAAGGCCATCGAGTTCAACTGGAGAATGAGTTGGAGGAGATCTCTTATTTTAAAGCATGATAACGAATAACATGATATGCAACAAATTTGTTTGCTGGTAATTTCACTGACAACCTAATTGTTTATATATATTTTTTTCAGAATTTCAACACATTACAGAGTGTATGTATTTTAATGGATACCAGGGTGCAAACCCAACTGCCAATCAAGTTACATGTAGGTATACATATACATCACAAATTACAAATTTCATTCCTGTTCTAAAGATACAACTTGTCCATATATACAAATATATCTGATTGCATTGGCAAAAACATGCCCATTATGTTGCAAGATTGACATTTGAGTTCACACCATGCCAGAGCTTAGCTAACAGGTGAACACCCTGTGGTTGGAGGCTTGTTGAACATCCAAAGCAGCAGGCTTAGCAGAGGCTGCAAAAACCTGATTTTTAGGTTTTGGTTGAAGGTGGGCATTGCCTGCCTTCAAGCCAGCCTGGTTAAAGAAAATTCAGGGGATTGAATGTTTAAGCTAGTGCTCGCATGCAGCCTGGCCACCAAACAATCCAAACAATGCAAATGACTCTGTATGGAAACCTCAGGGGGTGGGGAGGATATATTTTTGAAACCCTCTGGTAGACTGGCCTTTTTCTCTGAGGCTAGAAAACACTTGTCTTATTCCTTGTGGCTGAAAGCCTGCGTTACAAAACTGGTAATCAGCCTTGCAACCTGTCACACTTCAACCCCTGAAGAGGGGGGCATGGGGATGTTTGGTTTTGCAGTTTCTAACAGAACCCAATGCCCTCCTCACTAAGCTAACACTCCATGGCTGGAGAGTGGTTGGGTGTCAAAAGCATGCCTTTGGAAAAGAGACCTCAATTGACATTGCAAGGTTTAATCACTGGAAAGCTGGCATTGTCCACCTTTAAATGAGCCTGGCCAAAAAAAGTGCAGAGGGCTTTAAACATTAAGGCTAGTAACCAAACGTAACCCAACCACCAACCTTCCCGAGGGGGGGTTGCAAATGGCTTTGTGTGCAAAGTGGGTAGAGTAGGTTTTTGACTTGCAAGTTACAAGGAATTTGTTTTTTGCATAAGAGTGGACATCTTGTTTTGAGTTGTTATGAGGCTGGATTTGTTTTATACTTTGTCCGTATATTCATTTCAGACTCATACTTCATGGCATCACTTCTCATGCACTTAATCATTTTGGCTAGGGGTGGGGTGGGGTTAAAAATGTTCAATTTTGAAAGTTTTTTTCTGCGATATTCACTTTGAGTTTGTTGTTTTATTGGGTCTGTTTTGGTGAATTCACCCAGATATAACTAGACATATACATATACATATAGTACATAATTATACATATACATATACACACCTGTTTTGAATAATGCCATTTGAAAAAAATACATGAAATATATATACCTTTTGTTTTCTCACCAAAAAGTGTCTCTTTTTCTATGTTTACAAAAATAATGAACTATGTAATAAGCCACATGAATATGGTTGTTAATTGCAACATCAGTGACCAGATATTTCTATTACTTTTGTACAGAATTTGTAACAAATATTAGTGAGATCACAAAGTGGAAATGTAACAATTGCAAGACAGAGGTAATTTGCACCAATAAATTCAAAACTTTAAAATCCTTTTTTCAACATGGGGCAACTTAGAAGAAGAGGGAAAATTCTCTAATTACATTGCAAATTAACTTTCTAATGATTAAATGCTCTATGTAATATGCCACAAATATGGTTCATTTTATTATGACTGACTGCATATTTCTCACATTTTGGTACAAAATATGTTGTAAGTTATATGCAGGAAAATAACAATCTTGGTTTGTTGGAGAATTTTGTATTTGATCAACAAATTGTGCTGTAATTGATGTTTTATTTGATTTCATTAATCATCTTTTTGATATTGAATTGATATCACTGACTATTACTTTTTTACAGAATTTGCTGCAAATGCTGTAGCACAAATGAACACCAAACAGCTAGCTGATAGGAACAGAGGTAATGCACCAATAAATTCAAACTTGTAAACCCCCCTTTCAACATAGGGCAACTCAGAAAAAAAGTTCTGCAAAGTTTAGCATAATGATTAAAACCTTAGTGAAGATGGAAAGTCATTTATACCTAAAATATGAACCACAACTGCTAAAACCCACTAACTACTGCTAGCACAAACAATTATTGTATTATTTTGTTCATAAATTCACTTGTCATTCTCATGAACCCAAATCACCTGTGTTGTTGCATCAAACAATTAAAAATGAAGAAATGTAAAATGGTTTCTGTGTTTACATAGCCTGATGTAAACATGCAGGAGGTTGGGAGAACACGAGATAAGTGTAGGAAACCATAACATGAAGTGGAGTGGTTTCCAGCTTATCAAATGTTCTCCCAACTTCCCAAGTGTTTACATCAGGCTATGTAAACACGGAAACCATTTTACATTTCTTTTATAAAATAACTAATGAAAGAGCCTCTTCTTGCAATGAAGGAAAGCGACATGCTTGTTGTTGTTGTTCATTTGGCTTTTTGGCCATTTCTTGAATACTGGGAAAATTAAACTCCAAAGAAAAATTAGGAAAATCTTCCTCCATTACTGTACTCAAAAGAAACTTAAAGAAACTGAGTTACTGCTAAATAAATAGCATGGAGAACTCCGCGAGTAGATTCAGCGTGAAAACCGTGTTTACATAGGCTCATGTAAAATGGTTTTATGGCCAATCAGAGCACGCGTACTATTTGAATTATTTTATAATGTTAACTATAAATCACTGTTACAGCAAAACAGAAAAATAGCTCTAACTATCAATTGCCTTTTACAAAAATTAACTATTAAATCCAACACTTTGAGTGGGGACTTTGAACAACACTTTGGCCGCAGGAACAAACTAATCTTCAAAACTTCAAGTACCTGTAGAGGTTGCTGTGATAGGGGGATGTTGAAGCTCCAAATTGACAGATACATCTTTATGTACCATACCCAGCCTATGAAATTTGATCAAATCTTATCAATCCTAACAGAATGAGCATACATTTTAATTCATAGTTCCTTACTTGCACATAACACAGAACATCCATTCATTCAGCAGTGACATCATGAACATCCTGAAAACAGTTTTTCCCACAACACACACACACACACACAAAAACTCAAACTTATAAGAAAGTTTTTTCCTTTAATCCAATCATAGAACACCAAACATCCAAAAAATCTGCAAGATGTCTGTCAATTGAAATTTTCATTGAAAAGAAACTTAACTTAAGTACTCAGACTTGAATGCAATTTTTTTTGGCAGAATACGCTACACAGGCAGCAACGAGGAGAAGAAATGTACAATGGCACTGTAAGAATATAGTTATAAAATAGCTTGTAAATTACTGCTTCATTCTGCTTACAATAAACAAATAATACTGTTGCAAGACAGTTCAGTTCATATCAAGTAGGATTTATGTTCTTAACACTCACTATATCAGCTGTTTGTGAAAACATTTCTGTGGAAACATTTTAGATGCCACAGTTGCCTTTCAGTTCATTCATTTCTGGATCAGTTCGAGAAAATGAAGTAATCATTAATAGTAATGATTCAAAATTTATCGAACATTGACACCCAACTCAATTCCATTGGTAATCTGTTGTGCCAATCACCAGCCATGATAAGTGAATTTTTTTAAATCGATTCCTAGAATTGAAGATTACCAATAAAGCTAAATAATGGTAACACTTTTCAAATATTTCCAATAGAAAATACAATCTTAACCCTTTAACTCTGACTGTCATACAGTTCTTTAGATGTTCAGTTAGTTTGGAGAATTTGGTATTGGATCAAGTAATAATCTTCTGATTAATATTTGTCTTTATTCTTATTACTTGTCTGCTTGGTATTGCATTGATTTTGTAAGGAGAAATTATGTCTTGGTCACTGGATCATGGGAGTTAAAGGGAAATAACAAAATTCTTTAAAACCTCAAGTGAACTTTGGGTACAGTGAAAAACCCAATTCAACATAGTGTAACACCTTAATTGTGTATTCATTTGATCATTTTTTAAAAGATTTTGTTCACTGACATCACAAATTTAATCTAAAAAGCAGGTTTCCTCTGCAGATCTTGTCAACTATAAGTATTTATTTAACCCTCTCCTTCCTAGCATCAGTATGAATAATCTCCATACTACTTCCTAGACATTTTCCAGGGTTCTGACAAGGAGAATTTGTTCAACAATCAAGAGCTGTTCTGTTGGACCACTACTCCCAGAGACGATTGGTGTGCCAACGGGTGGTTTCTTACGGATTTTAGTCAGCATGTAAAATTCTGGTATACGTGGTGTTTAAGGCTAATTGTGAGTCTTTGGGTTGATGTGTCCCAAGTAGTGTAGTTTATTAACCAGTTTGTGTACTTTTCGGGCAGTGTCTTGCACAATAGGTGATGGGAGAGGCTTGTGAACATTGGTGTCAGTCTGACAGATTAATAGCCCACAAATTGAAGTCTGAAGCACTGAGGACTTTGAATCAGAACTTTATTGACCCCTCGCCACACTGGAAATACAGTAATGGTACCATTGAGTAAAAACTATCATCTAAATGTCTTGGGTTAATAATCGACAACAAGCTTTTATGGGCATGCTAAGAGCACATTGTGAATGTTTTTAGGTCGTCCAGCAAGAAAGTGGCAGTTTTAAAACAGATAAAGTTTTTACGGAAACCAATCTTTGAAACTGTTTATTACAAAACAATTATCCCTAGTGTTTTGTACCTCATTGTAATTTAGGGGTTTTGTTTTTCAGTATTAATAGATGATATTGATCGAGTTCATTTACTAGCAAACAGAATTATTTACAATCTACCCCATGATATCCATTGTGATGATATCATGAATGCTCCACACTGGAAATTTTTATAACTTCATTCTACATCAAAAGACTTTTAGTTATTATAATGTCCACGGCAGAAAACAGGCAAGAACTACTCCACAAAACAGCTTTAATTTCGGTAAACACAAAACTTGGTTACCACATGTGATCTTGTTATATATCTCTTAAAGAAAAACAAATGCCCGGATCACTTAACTAAATAACCACTGACCTATCATGAACATTACAGTTATCACAAATAATATCTATTATGGAAACAGTGTCGAATCCCTCAATTACTTAATAGTTAAACCTGAGACTACCTATCACTTTGCAAAGCCCTTAAGTGTCAAGATTCATAGCCAAGAAATGAAGTAGGCAGATCTTCCCTCAAGCACAGAGCTGCATTATCCTGGAACCTCCTTCCTAATGACATCAAAAACTGTTCTAACTTAGCTACTTTCAGTAGAAAACCTAAGGAAAATAAGAATATTCTAAAATCTACTCTTCCTGTGGAATATGAAGAGCATGAATTTGAACTTGAATGTGATCTTTCTTTTGTGGACTCTTGCAGAGAGTTTGCATGCCCTAGTAGTCTTTGTGCTAGTGCCGATCGCACGGGCAATGATTCCGACAATATTTCTCACTGACTACAATAGTGGCTGTGATTTAGGTTCAGATGGTAAGGATGATATGGAGTCAGAGCTAAGAGATGTTGAAGCAGAGTCTGTTGGTAACAATGAGGAAGAGAATGTAAAGAAGTTTGTACAGGATACCTCGCTCAGTGGATATGAAGCAGAAAATGGGATGCTCCATAAATCATTTCAAACAACTTTCACAATGGTGTAAAGATTTGCATAGAAGTGGAAATAAGGATGGTGCTGCTCACTAGCCAAAAAGTGGTGTGATGTACAAGCTTTACTGAAAGAACTAGATTTTTCTGAACCAAAACATTACCGGATTTGTTTTGGTAATGACCGTTTAAGTCACTTTGGGTTGACGCAATCAAGAGATGAACCTTGACCTCATTGTGGTAATTCAGGAACAATCCCATACTACTTCTTGGGCCTATCAGATGAAGTAAAAGAACTGGTGCTCCTCTCCAGAAATAAGCCAGAAAACGACAGGCCATTAGTAGCAACGTGACCACTTGCTTCCTGATGAGTTGAAAGATGGTTGGGGGGGCCAGTGAAGCATGAAATTGGGGATGGGACAAGGTTTGCAGAACTTGTATATGTTTGGGATCCAAACACAATTTGGACTCTCCTGGTCAGGTGCACTTATCCAGATTACAATGCTTTCATTTCTGCTACTGAAATTGTTAACTCTGCTGAGGTAGGTGTTGGCCTAAAGAAGATCAAGGGTTGATCATGTGGTAGAATATTTCAACATTTTCCAAGGGTACCACATGGAGATCCTCGTAACTTTGCTTATTGTGCAAAGTTGAGAAATTTTTTTAAAGATTACTAACTTTTATTGTACTTGTCCTTTTTTCCTTACATCTCTCTGAGGTTTCACTGAATCCAGAAATGCAGTCCCTTATCCTACACACAGAGGTCCAACTAATTTTTCACAAGTTCAAGGGGATTGCATGTAGGTGTAAAAATGTTTAGGAAAATAAAGGTGTGCGTAAAATCAGTCTCTAACATTTCTGGGGATATTGACCAGAAATGGGATTTGAAGTAGATTTAAGTTGATAATTTGTCTAGGGACTCTAAATAGTTTCCTATAGACACAGAGTGCTTTGGTGTAGTTGGGTGACTGTCTGGTGTTGTTTATAGGATTTTTACTTCCCTTGTACATGATTATTGATTGATAATTATATGTATATGTTACACAAAGTAATGGATACAAAGTCAATACAAACTGCCATACTGTATTCTGCTCTCCTCCACACAATCAGAAGGTCCCGAATCTAGTTACAAGTACCACAATCTCTTTCTTTTTCAAAAAACAAACAAACAAACAATCAAACTACTAAAAGGTCTAAGAGAAAATAAACAGGAATCCTAGTGTACCTAAACAGGTGCTTAGACTTTTACTCCAGTAACTAAACGTTTTGCACTCTGTAAGTGAAAGTGGCCCAGTAGGCATCAGGCCAAAGTTCAACTGTTACACAGTTTCTTAGGTTTTTAAGACAGTACATAATCAGCTAAAGCTCTTGGGGAGCCAGCTAAGTCTTCCCGACTGCTGCGGGGCACACGTAACTCTCTCTCCTGAGGGAGTCATTCCTGGACAAGACTTGTCAGGCACTTTCAAATTTGAGTACCAAGACTTCCTAAAGAAAACAAAATTGTAGACATTTGAGATAAAATTTATGAACAAACCAAAACATTTAAGGAGGACCAAGCTCTAATCTCAACAAAAATATTGTTTAATTTGAAGGCATATTGACCAAGTACTCATGACAGCCACGTATTCCGGACCAGTAACACTTGCAGTTAATTGCAAAACAACCATCGCTCTCTCGATGATGGTGTACTTCCTAGAGACAGTGGGTATGCCTGCAGCCCATTCCTTAGGACACCATTCACAACAACAAGAACTTCATCCCAGGAAGCTTCCAATAGTGCACACACACACACAAACAAATTATAATAATAATGGTTTATTAACAGTTTATCCACCTAATGGCTCTTTACCTGTTAAGAATACAATATAAAATGGAAAACTGTAATATAAAAAAGTGTGAAATCTACAATATAAAAAGCAATAATATTGGACTATAAAAGGATATTGTAACAGATATTAGTAATACAAATACAACCCTATATGCAATTTACGAACCATGTACAAAAGTTATTTTAGAGGCTAGTGGACAGAAACAACACAGATGGGAGTCATAAGACCAGGATCTCACAGTGTTTAGTGTGAAGTTTAGTTCTTGTGCACATCTTTGTAGCTCAGGAGCTGGACAGCAGGAGTATATTGTAGTATCATCGGCATATTGAAATGAACCAATTGAGGAAGGGAGATGATCTTGCAGATCAGAAACATAGAGGTTAAATAACATTGGGCCAAGGATCGACCTTTGTGGCACACCAAACCGTACTTTCACTGATTCAGATATACGATCATTGATCTGTACAAGATGTGAATGGTCACTCAAGTATCTATTCAACCAGCGCAGATATGGCTTAGAGAAACCAAGCATTGATAACTTAGTTATAAGTTATATTTTACAAAATGGTCATCTGAAGCACGACAGGTTTCTCAAAGATTTTTGATGGTGTGGGAATAATTGAAATGGAATGAAAGTGTTCCTCAGACTTCAGTTGATCAACTTTAGGAATTGGACTGATCCTTGCATTTTTCCATGCCTCAGGAAAATTGTACTTCCTGATACAGTTGTTGATAATGGTTGTGATGGGGTCAGCAATGGATTCAGCCACCATTTTAGTGAATTTGACAGGGATACCGTTGGGGCAAGTAGATGTATCAGATCTTAACAATTTCAGCATACACAGGACCTTGCCGTGGAGCACTTCTCAGAGTTTGAAATTAGCTGGGCTATCATCAGGTAGAGATTCTATTGGTTCTTCAAGAAGGGAAGATAAGTCACTACTAAAAGGTAAAGTTCTCTCGGCAGTACAAGCAAAGAATGAGTTTAGCTTATCAGGATCCTGCCGTAAGGGTTGCTGGTTAGGTTTCAGTATGGGGTGGATAATACACCACTCCTCCTTTGGGTTATTAGAGGATAACGCCTGCAATTGCACTTACCCATTTGTTATCTTTAAAAAAATTTACTCAATTACATAATTTCAAATGCAATTTAGTGTGAACAAACACTCATAATTATTTCAAAGACCACAAATTGCACTCGCCCTACAGGCTTGTGCAATTTTGCTGTCTTTATTCGTGCTTATTAACACCAAATTGCATTCAAAATCATGTCATTACCTAAACTAAATATGGTGTTTAAAGTAAATAGTTCAGTTTTGCAGGCAAATGGCTCAGAGGAAAACGTCTATATTGTAAAGCTTTGTCAATGTGTAGAAAGTCAGGGTCACTGAGTTTGGGCTGTTAATGTTTCTTGACTGACACATTTCCCCCTGGAAGCTTTACTAATTCTCAGCCAAATATTCATTTTTTGGACACTCTCAGATGCTGACATCATCAGTTAACATACCAGCAAGACAGAAAGGATTTTATTTACTAAGTAACCTGAAATTTATTGTCAGTAGCCCCAAAATGTTTTTTGCACGGTCACCTTTCGTGAATTATCACTGCTATTGGTATGTATACATGACCATATATCGTTAATAGGTAATACTGCAACAGTAAAACAAAGGGTGCTGTCTCTTTTATTCAAAAAAAAATTTGCTTGTTGCCTGTAAATTTAATGACATCGATGCCCTAATATTATCATGGCAAAAGTCATAAGGAAGATACATGGGTTGTATTCAAATCAATTGTTGAACAAATATACTTTTATTTTGTATTACAATTTTGCTGCTTGTCCTGATAAGATGTTATACATATACATGATAAAGAAGTAAGTAAATTTCTTTACTTGTCTATAAAACACTATATCTTTAATTATACAAAACATGGGCATTCTTTATTTAGATAAATCCTATGTACTTACAACTTTCTTCACATGTCCATAATATAACTTACAACTTTAGTTACGCTTAAATTCTCGATTTTTTTCATTCATGGACTTATATTTATTAACACAATAGGGATCAAACATGATCTTTGTTCCAGAAGGAACACTTCAAATCCTAGTTTCCTTTTTTTTAGCTTAAGATTTTCCTGATTTAAAATTAAAGCTTTGCACTGGGCCTTAAGAATGTTGTCTCGTGTTATATTTCTTTTACTCTTTTTTTATGACAATTTTCTCCTTTGGGTGTATTGATCCCTTCAACATTGATTTTGTGGGAGTTGGCCTCATTCTGCTGCACAGCTTCCTGAAGTTCTTTGAAAAGTTTTAGGAGGGTCAGAAGCTCCACTTGGGAGGATGACAAAATAGACTTTAGAAGGGTAAGAAATTTCTCCTTTTTAGACTGCAGAAGGGTGAAAGCCTGTAAGTGGGAGTGCGACGTAAAACCAAGAAAAGGGACCTGCATGGACAAGAATGGACTTTTGCAGACCAAAGAAATAACCTAATGAAACCAAAGTGTAGGAAACAACAACAGTGGCCGCATTAGCAATAGTGAAATTTGAGTCACGCTGAGAACTGAAATTTTTACAGGGTGTGGGAACAACCTGGGAAGCAAAATGGTAAATGTATGCAGAGGATTTCCACCTGAAAGGAAGAGAATTACTAGTAAAAAACCAGCCCTCCCACAGAGAGTGGAATCTGTTCTACCAGACGGAGTAACAAAAATATGGTCATAACCGGACTTACCATCGCAAATGGTCTGAAAAGAGTCTAGTGGAGTGTATCTAACAACATCACGAAGACTATCCAACTGAAAAGGGCGATCTGCGATCCGCAGGTTGAGAAAACAGTCATTGCATAAACGTGGCTTGGAGGGTTCCACGATTAGTGGCATAGCTAGGTGTGGTGGTTGAACCTCCCCAACTTTTCCCCATATAGAGATGGCACCTGTAGACAATCTATCCAAGAATGTAGCAGAGGTGAACTTGACAAACGGCTTGCTAGAAGGGTGGTTCAGAAAGACTCTGCGGGGTGGGAGGGTGGAGTCGTAAGCTTCGCAGTAGCAGCCCTTAAAGTGTTGGAAAAACTCATGGACGTCTAATGAATTCATAATCCAATTAAGTAATTGGGGCGCTAAGTCGCAAGGGGTCAAAGAAGCAACGTAAGACCACAATTCAAGATGAAGCTCCCTGGCAACGAAATGTTTTGGATCAGGGAAGGCCAACATAGAAACATCTGTGAGAGTGCTGCCTTCGAGAACAGTCGAGACGAAAGACTCCGAGATATGGCCATTGGCTGACATCTCCCGGGCTTGGGTAGAGAGAGGACATCCTGAACTGGTAACCCACGCTACCGAATTAGGGAAAACGATAGTGGGATGAAAAGATCATTGAAAAGAGAATTGCGGAACTGAAAAATAATACAGACGGAGGGAGAATTAACAGGTGAAGCCCGGAAGATGACAGCCTTGGCCCCGGTAATCAGAGTAAAATAAGACTTCCTTCAAGACTCTCATCAACAGGGTGAAAGTAAAGGGATAGGAGGAAAGAAGGGGGTGCAGGACACACAATAAATCTAAATTAGACTGAAACAGTATTCTATTCTATAACACTCTCACCTGCACTCATTGTTGAATAGAGGTATGGGAGCGTTGATTGAGTGCCAAGAAGAAGGTGGAAACCTTCTAATAGTGATGTTCGACCCCGAACTTCAAGTGATTAGGGTTGGGTGGGTGGGCCGTCGCCATCTTCTTTTCCGGGCGCTTGATCACGTTTGAAGGGCAGAATGCTAGTGAGAGTCATCTTTTATCCCTATTCAACATCCCTAAGGATTGCAGACTCAATGGGGTTCGTTAACACAGTTTGAGTAGAAATACCTCTGAGATTCAGTCTTTGTGCTTCAAGTGTTGTGAATAGTACTTCAATGGAAGCAGAATTAACAGCTCCAAAGGCAAAATTTAACGAAGCTTGCTCGTGGGATCAGGGGAAGACTTCGACCCTTATTGTGCACAGAACTTTGCGCAATCGGAGTCTCGCTGTTTTCTGTAACATTGTGCCATGCGGTGGCCCAGAATTCTGCAGTAAAAGCAAACTGCATCGGAAGGCGAACGAGGAGCAGGAGAAGGCCTTGCATATGGATTGTATCTTCGTCGCTCCGCTATCGCCACGGGAAAGGGACTTGTTCACTTTGGATGTCAATTCCAAAACCGAAGCATACTCCTTTCCTGCGAGAAGGACAGAAAGTAGGCCTTAAAGTGGCTGTTGGGGACGGATAGGCGCCGTCGCAACAAGGTAACTGCAAGGTCATAAAAAGAGGCTTTACGTTCTAATTCGCTTCGCTCAAACGAACGTAAATTATTTTACCCTTAAATTCCCGTAATAAATAAATCAGACAAGCAGTATGGTAGGATGCGTAAGCGGGTCCAAAACCCAGTTTATTACATCTAGATTAAATCATAATACAAAAATTATTATTCTTTTTTTTTTTTTTTTTTACAATTCATTTGTAGAAGTCTTTATTGTTTACGCTAATATAAAGAATAAAGGAACATGTGAAATATATAAATGCTCAATGATATTACATTAATTACATTAAGTACATTAAATCATAATACAAAAATTATTACTTTTTTTTTTGCAATTCATTAGTAGAACGCTTTATTGTTTACGCTAATATAAAGAATAAAGGAACGTGTGAAATATAAATGCTCAATGATATTACAAGCGTAAATACTTAGTTACTTGTAATCTATTCTCAAGGCTCTCTTCAATGTACATGTCCTTGGCAGAGTCAGACTTCCATCTACCGTGTATTTTAAGTAGTCTTTCTGAAATCGAATGACCACTATTACGCACTACAGATGTAATGCCACCGGATCTTAAGCTATGAAGACCGAAATTATTAGGATTATAACCTAGCTTACTCAGGCAATCTCTAAGAATTTGCCTGCATCTAGTATAAGAAATCTCACCACTTCTAAGGGTATAGCTAGAATTACTAGGGTGAAAAGTTAGAGGTCTAAATAAAGGAAGATTACTATTGCGGTCAATCTCAGAAAGGTTCAAATACCTTCTTAAGACACCGACAGGACAGTACTTAGATGTGGAAGCGCTAATATAGACATAATTCCCTTCCCTATAAATATCGGTTTTGCTTCGAGGCAAGAAAATCCTTATATAATCATTATGAAACTCAATATGCTTCGGAACGATATTACATAAATCGTCATACCGAAGAAAACCTGCGAAAGCTAATGAGCATAATGCGGCAATACGAAGATCCTTCAGATTAGAATCTTCCTTGTTATGAATGTCCAATATGTTCCTAATGATTTCTGTGGTAATGGGTTTCTTTTTCACAATCGGTTGTGACCTCTGGCGTTTGGCAGATTCGATAATATTTCTGCAAAAATCGCTATCGAATGGGTTACAATCAAGACTAGGAACAAATGAATGTAGCCATTTAAGGGCGGCGTGGGTCAAAATTACAGAAGAACTAGAACTACAAGACTGTTGGACTTCGAACAAATAAAGAGATACGACACCTAAAGGAAAAGGTAGCTCAAAGCTTACACAGGACGAAATTGCAAGAATCCGTAAACGGAAACGTGGCAGAAACATGTTAAACCGTTCCGGAAACACGACGGATAACCTGTGTTTCCGTCACCGGTTTCGTGACGTTTTCTCGCGTTTCCGTTGCTGCGTATACAACGGAACCGGACCACTTTTACGTAAACATAACGGAAACATGGAGTTGCATGTTTCCGCCACGTTTCAGAAATACGGAAACATGTGATTTCGTCTTGTGTTATTTGCTTGCTTTTACACCAATCCAAAAGCTTCTTAATAACTCGCATAAAGGATTTTGCTGTAGCATCTGCTCTGGATTTCAACATCACGTCTAAGACTTGATTGGCATTCAATGACGAAAGAACTGGGGAACCTTTCCATGACTTGCTTGAAGAAATTATCTGAAAAAACAAGAACACAACATACAAACTAAAAGGAATAAAACGCACGCCCTTAGTGTAGTGACAATAAGATGGGAATCCCAAAGTGCCCAATGGATCATTGTTTGGGCCGGAGTCTGGGCCAGTGCCCTTAAAACAAGACATCATTGTTAGGCCAGTGCCACAAGATGCAAATCATTGTTTCGGCCAGTGCCTCATGAAATCAAACCATTGCTTAGGCCAGTGCCAACACACTTGATGAACAAGTCCAAATTGTTACTCAGTAAATTCCATTCTTAAGGCGATAATATAGCCTGTGAATTGGTGAGACCCTAACAGCGAATTATGATTTCTTCCATGAATAAGAACCTCCCTCCCAGCACGAATAACGTGGACCACAAGAGAATCACCATATCTGTGCATAATTAATGGCCAGTAATGAGCTGAAGGCCAGAAGGGTACAACAAGTGTATCAACGGCATACTGACACTTCATATAATGCAAAACACGTGGAACAATACCCACGGGTGGAACCACTAGACAATTTTCCCCGCCAAAAGGCTGAAAGAAGAAATCGACACCTGCAGTATTGGGATTCCAGAATCTTGAAAAGAATTTGGGGAGTTTGTGATTGTAATAATTGGCAAAACAATCAACAGTATGGGGCCCCCAACGTTCATTAAGAAATAGAAAAAATTCGTTGGTAATTTGCCAATCATCGGTATCAATTAATCGACTTATTAGTCAGCTTGCTGATTCAAAGTACGTGGAATCCACTGGACCTCTAAATGAATCCCCGACTGGATACAAATACTGAAAATGCTGCGCGCGATCCTGTTCCATTTCAGTTAAATTCCTTCAAAGGCGAAAAAAGAAAAAAATATTGAACACATGGCCCTTTTTGTTTCAAGGGTAGTTATCGCTATCTACTGCACTTCCATGCTACAGTTTGCTTGCATTCAAAATATGGCGGTTTCAGAACACGCCAATGAAACAGGACATGTTCCTGTTTAGGACCACGTTAGGTACCGTATTTATTCATTCATAAGGCGCACCATTTTTTACGAGAAAATATACTTGTTTGATCAAAATCTGCTCAAAACTTGGGGTGCGTCTTATAACCGAGTATTTTCGCGCAACAAAATATAACTTTTCCAAATTTCCATAATAAACAGATGAGTATGTAAATAAATACCGGTAAATAAATAAATAAAAGACAAACAACGTTGATCATTGACTTTATCTGATTTATTGGTTCTAAAAAGAATCGGGGTTGCTATGAAAAGACCCGTTTGTTTGAAAGCTCGGCTGAGCTCAGCTACTCGTCGCCTTCGGCTTCGCTTTCTGTCTCGAACTCGTTGTCAATCAGCTCTTCTGTGTCTTCTGCTTCTTCTTCCTCATCATCCCAAAGCGCACCATCTTCAGCTCCATCGAGAGCATTGCTGATGCCACAGGAAATGAACGATCTCGTTATCAACTCAACTGGGATCTCTCTCCATGCTCGATCGATCCACCGCAACACCATCTCTTTACTGGGCGCTCGCTTCTTTCCGGAAGGCGTGTAGGTAAATGGGCCGTTAACCATCCGGGCTTTGTACTGCGCACGGACTTTTGCTTTGAATGGCTTACTGATGCACTTATCCAGGGGCTGAAGAACTGGAGTGAGCCCACCGGGAATTACGGCGGTATATTGACCATGACTCTCCTTGTAACACATGAAGGGTTAAAGAAGCCAACCACATTAGATTTAATCCTAATAACATCAATGGAGATAACTGAATTGAAATTCCTTAGGTGTGGATGCCTTACTATCAAAAAGCATGATAGCCGATAACAAAGTGAACCTATTAAGGAAACAACTTCCAGTTCTCAGAATAATAATGAGGATCAAAATGCACCATTGACAGTGCACCAAAACACTAACAATAACAAGGTGTTACAAATAGCCACACCAACTTTCAACTTCCTTACCTGACGAGGTATAGCAGTTGCAGAATCACAATCAACACACAGTTGATTAACTTGACTCCTACATCTTGGGACAAATGATTAAATTTCAATTCTCAATAAAAACAAAACTTTCTATAACTTTCCATAGCATAGGTAATGGTAAAACAGGGAGGATAAAAATGATTTAAGTAGAAAATTGTATTTGGTATTTTAGTCAGTGGGTCAGTGTCTTTAATAGGTGTATTTAGTGGTGCAAGAAAATTGATTATTTTAAATTATATGGATAATAGTGTTGTTGTTGTTTTTTTTATTAACTGTCAAAGGGACACTCTTGTTTGACCTTGATTAGTAAACGATGGGTGGCTATGGTTTGAGCTCTTACCCAGGCTATAGTTATAAGGTAAAATATTTTGATAAATACAATGTATATGAGAAATATGACCTTTCACAAACCTTTTTAGGGAGGCTTCCTCTTGCACAACTAAATTACAGAGATGCCAACTCAAATCTGGAGATTTTTTTTTCAGATTAGCACCCCCCCCGACCGAATTCGCCAATGCGGCCCCTCCGGAAAATTTTCGATTTGGACCCCAAAAGCAATTTTGCGGGAAAAACGTGGATCTATCTGTCAGGGTCTTCAATTGGTTGAATACTCATCCAATCAGACTCTTGCTTATATAATGGAAGGGGACAGGGGAGCCGGAGCCCGGGAGAAGAAGGGGGTACCCAATGAACAAAAAAAAAGAACCAGAAAATGAACAAGTTAAGTTTTGGTACAGTTTGAAAGTTACACCCGGGTGTCTGATCCTCTTGATTAAGCTGAACACTGGAGCGATACTATGAAGGGTGGGAGTCGGGAGGTAAAGGGGCACAAAAGTACGGGAGGCGGGAGAACGTGGTACGGGAAGCGGAAGACTCTGGCCCCCCTGTCTCCCCCTAACCACCCCCCCCTTTCTAGGAGTAAGAAAGAAGAAACTTTCTTCTTTTTATTCGCAACGAATAACGTGCATCGCGCAAGAAAGTGAAGCCAGAAACCGTAATACAAGCATAAGAAGCCAGATAATTTTAGAATTTTGGAACATATGGAGCTTAAATCTTAGTTTTTTTGCGGGCAACTGGTCCAAACTTTCTTTGATCCGGGAGTTTTGGTCACTCGTAGGGAAGAGCGGGAGATTGACTCTGTATAAGGGAGACACCCCGATAATCCGGGGGAGTTGGCATATATGACATTAGAGGCATTTAATTTCCACAAAGACTTTCCTTTCAAGTTCCGACGCGACTGCGACAAAACACAAAACCTTAACTAGATATCCGTTTAAATTTATAGATTATACCCGTTTAAATTTTAAAATTGAGTTGGTCTGGTAACTACTATGGTGGGGAAATGGCGCCTTAGCTAATTCTAGGTTGTTTTGAAATTTTGCGCCACAATTTTCTCGTCGATCGGGCGATCGATCAATCAGTTGTACTCTCGTCGACTAAAGAGGACCATTTAATTCTGAGGAGAGTTTTCCGAGTGAAATGTCGAGTTTAGAAGGAGCTTTTGCGCCAATTGCCATCTAAAGGTATGCGACTCTCCCTCGGGAATCAATGTTTGACTTAGTTTGTAAGTTTCTCTGAGACTCGGCAATTTGACTCCTACTCCCAATTACTTTTGGTTGAGAAGTCGAGCTTTTGAACTGTAGAAAGAGAATATGGGAAGATTTCCGCATAGCTTTATACTTGGATAAAGAAAACAATAGCGAAAACAATAGCGAAAACAATAGATTGCCTTTAACACCACGGCTTTATCCAAGAATCATGAGTATGGAGTTTTTCGGAAATCTCTTGCTTTCTTTCAAAAGGATCCGTGTCGCACAAGAATTAAGGATAACATGACATCGAAAGATTACTGCAGCAGTCATAGAGATAATGAATTCTTCAGTACCACTGTTGCGTATCAAAGATGAGAAGTTTGACTTCGGAACCGCAAGCTTTGATCGGGTTAATCTAACACTTCCATGAAAGGCAATCGATGACTGCTCGTGCCTTCTGTTGTATAGTTGTAGAGTATTGCAATAATAAACCTAGTGTGGTTTAAAATGCAGAGGGTTAATGAAAAGCTCGTGTGGACGTCAAACTTGTGACAAAAGGGAACTTAGCACAGAGTTTGTACACAGGTCAATTGACAGGCTGAGGACAAGAAATGAATTTAATAGAATAGGTACACTTATTAGATATGCATCAAATTTATTTTACTTCAAAACTTCACATCTCGTCCACTTTGCATTCCTGGCACTATGGATAATACCTACTCGTCTAACTCTGAAAGTATTAGGTTTGAGCCCTGGCCACATCAACTTTTATTTGTCTTTTTTTAAATTTCAATTTAAAATATTTTTCATAGGATTTGCTGAATTTGTTCAGAGTAAATGCACATGTGCGAATGTGTGATGACTTAGCTGTTATGTTCAAATTGAAAACAATGTTGAAATGAAGAGGACAGACCCTGTGAAAAAAAATTTAACTAAACCCCAAAAAAGTGAATACGAATCCTAAGAAACCTGATTAGATCTGTTCCACGATGGCCAGCATCAGAACTGAACCAGGATGGGTCACAAGAGATGTAATATGAGTGTCTCACAATATTCCACCATTTTGAAAACTGTGCAAGGTTTGGGGGAAGGTTTACAGACGTACAGGACACCATGACATAGTGTCTATGGCCCTCCCAGAAGGATTGCACAGTAGGCACAAAAATGGTGGCTTAGTGCATTTATTTCTGAGGGACCTCCAGCTCACCCCACAGGCCACTGAGGACTCATTACACAGGGAGGGTTTTGTTCCCAGGTTATGCTGGAGGAACAAACTACAGGAGCAAAGCTCTTTTGCATGTATCGGTATGGTATATTTCATCCTCTGAGGCAGAATTTTCATCCCATAAAATGAAATGGGCCATTAAATTAACCGGATCATGTGTACTATAGGTGGACTCGGTCGACATATCATCGGCCGATATATCGGGTATAGGTCGACTATCGGTCGACCATCGGTCGACAGTCGACCGCCTATCGTTCGATAGTCGACCGATAAATGTGTCGACCAATATACTCTTAAACCATCGATACTCGACCGATACCTGACCGATACATGACCGATACTTGACCGATACTTGACCGATACTTGACCGATACTTGACCGATACTTGACCGATACTTGACCGACACTTGACCGACACATGACCGATACTTGACCGATACATGACCGATACTTGACCGATACTTGACCGATACATGACCGATACTTGACCGATACATGACCGACAATTGACCGACACTTGACCGACACTTGACCGACACTTGACCGATACTTGACCGAAACTTGACCGACACTTGACCGATTCACGACCGATACTTGACCGATACATGACCGATACTTCACCGGTACTTCACCGATACTTGACCGACACTTCACCGATACTTGACCGACACCACACCGATACTTGACCGACACTTCACTGATACTTCACTGAACTTGGCCGATAATTAATTGCCCCCCCCCCCCCCCGGGGGGGAGGGTTTATTCCACGATAAAAGATATAAAACTCTAATAAGTAATATGATTACCTCATAATTTAGATGTAAATTGCGTGTCTGGAATCCAGTTTTAAATTTCTCTTGTGCCGACCATGGCGCGTGTCGTCTCCGGCAGCGAATTCCAAGTCCTTACAGCGGCGAAGTAACGAAGAGACCTTAGACCATGTTTTGTACAACTTACTTTAGGTATCAAAGCATATTTGTGCCCCTTTAATGAAGATGCATGTTCTTTACTTGAAATGAATTAGCTGTAGTGGTGGGCGTCTTCTTTTGAAAACATCTGTCTATCGTAATTAACATATCTTGGGTGAGGCGACCCTTTAATGTGTTTTGTAAACCAATCAAATTGAGCATTCTTTCTTAATGAAGGGTCTTTGCCTTAAATACATGTCATACCTATGTACAACGCACGATGTTTATTGCGTTGGAGACTTACTACACCCTTTTCAAAGGTTAGGTTATATTTGGTTTTATTATCTGTGCTTCGGAAGCTTATTTCATTGGACAATGGCTAGCATTTTAACTTTTTTCCGCCGCCGCTGTCATTATTCTTTAAAAAAAAGTGTCACCGACTGTCGATAAAGAGCACACAATTCGACTATTTAAAGGGTTAAAAACCTCCAGTTTGAGACATAACGGCAAACGGGACGTCGGTAGAGTGAACTCGCAATACTTCCAGCCGCACTTATAAAGTTTTGATTTCTATTTTGTTCTATATCAAGCGCGTGTTTTTAGTAAACGTCAAAACAATTCTAACCCTGTTTGTTCTCATTGGACCGCGAGTAAGGAAATTTCATTTTCCGATAATGTAGTCTTCAACGCTGGTGTACTAAATGGTGGTGACGGTTGAAAATATAGATCGTATTAGGTTCCGTAGCTTTGTAAATCCACTTTATAGGGATACAGCTGTTTCGAAATATTTGTTCGACAAAAGCTTAAAAGCGTATGCGACAATACCAAATGGCTTTATGGGTTAAAGTAATTTACCACTGCTTGGTCGAAGTTGTCGTTGCTTCAACGCAATAGAGAGAGAGATAGCATGAGCACGCATGTTCATGGATTCTCCTTCCTTCCGGCTTAGACTGTGAGCTTCGATCAAACAAAAGCAAATAACCGTTGCCCATACAACCCGTCGGTATCGTAGCGTACGATTTTACGCTCTTGTATGACAACCTTTCTTGAAATGGCTGTTTACACTCTCTCCTCCGTAGCGGCCTATTTGTGTCACAAGTAGGCTGGGAAGAGAGAAAAGAAAGCGCGCTCACATTTCTTTCGAGGGGGGACTGGTGGAGTAAAGGGGGGACGTAAACGGTTACTCCGCGTTCGAGAGGTTTAAACACGAATTATAGGTGCACCAACAATTATAGGTGCTGCACGATTTGTGCGTCACAATAAACATGGCGACGAAGATCGCACCGAGAACCTGGAAAAATAAATGATTTATGGAGCAAAACAATGGTTGTTTGCAAGTGTTTTAAAAAACATTGGTTAATTTCCTTACTGTCCTCCGTAATACAAGATGTATACTGGTAACTGCAGTTTGTCATCCAAAAAAAAAATTACATTCCAAAACTCAAATGGGAAATGGTTTTTGATCGCATGCATTTTAGCGAAAGCTTAATTGACTTAAAAAGGCAAGATTTTTCGAGTGGTAAAACTGAGCTCTCCAATTTGAGTGGATGGAGAGGGAACTACTCACGCGCCAAGAGAGTAGCGCGGTAAAAGTTTTGTTTCAATTTTTTTTCCTCCCAAAGATGTGCTAGGGTTTTCCCGAAAACTTTCCTCTGTTGGAAAAATGAGGGGAAAAAAAATGCTTGCAGCTCGAAAATTCCCCTCAGTCCTTTCCCCCATTTAACTTTCTTATTTCCGTCCATTAAAAATAATGAGGATCATGGAGATTAAGATAATAATTGCTTCACATTGCTACACATCTTTCAATCATTAACTTTATTTCAGGATAATAATTTGTTATGGTTTTGTACAATATAAAAGTGGATGTGTAATTAATAATTATCAACAGTTCACTATCAGCTACGAAGTTCGTTCCAAAAGCAGTAATTTTTGGTTACTCGTTTTCGTTTTCAAAAAAAGGTGCAACAACCTTATTGCATAGCATTCTATTATCATTATGATCTACATTTAAAGCCTAAAGAACAGTAACAACAACCAAAATTCCTTCAAAACTTAGTGATCTAAAACATTTTCTTGGCACACATTAAAAGGGCCTTTTTCTTTAAATCCTAACAACAATTTCTTTTAGCCAAAATTTTACTCTGTTAACACATTGCTAAGTATAAACTGTCCGTGGAGATGAAAATATTACAAAAAAACAAATACACAGAATCTTATTTAACCTAAAACCCAAAAAGTAACAGCGTCGAAGAATTCAAGCGAGTAACACCTAATAACAACAGACGTTGTAGGGGTCATAGCCGGAAAGAAAAAAAAATTAAACAAAACTGAGACTAATAGAACAAAAAAATCAATAGTGTTAAATAATCAATAAAATCACCGTATTTACTCGTTTGAGCCCCACCCAGAATGAGTGCCGCATCTAATATTGCCGGCGGCACTTATTTGAGGAAACTAATTACATTGGAACATAACCATAGTATAATCTTTTTCAGTTTGAAAAGGCTATGGTTATAATTTCCTTTATGGCCATCTCTTTTTTCAGAAATATGATGGTTGTTGAATAAGCTCCGCTCTCTAATGAGCGTCCCGCACCGAAAAAAAATAAATAAACGTGGCGCTTCATAGAGTAAATACGTTAAGATAATGGATGAACTAGTTTAATTAATTTCTTTAATTATTTTCCCATATAAACATCATCCTTTGGGTAAAACGGGAGAAGCTTTTGCTCGGTTTTTAACCTACTTGATTGGGCGCGATAATCACTGAGCGCTTCCCTACATTTCGATTCAATTAATTTCATCGACACCTTACCCGTCTTTTCCTTAACCAATTGGACCACTCTCTCGTACTTTTCTTTGTCGATGATTCTGAGTTCGCAGATGCCTATAAAGTCCCTGAGGGTGTTCCGTGGGACACCAGAAAGTCGCATGGCCTCTGCAAGGGAGCACTGGTTCTCTTTCATTGTTTCGAGAACGCCTAAATACCTTTCATGAATTCCTTGTAAATTGGATCCTTTGACAATTCCTAGTATATTAGAGAGAAAAATGTCCTTATTCAGAATTTATTACCATTTATTACCACCCAATCCCGCAGTTAGGCGGTCCAGGCTTAATTATACAAATCGATGAATCAAAGTTTAACTACAAGTCCAAGGTAGGTACATAACATGACCCCTGGTATCAAGGTTGCCTTGAAGGGTGACCAAAACACCACAAGAGTAACACGAGTAACGTAACAGTAACATACAAGTACCTACGTGTACATACGGGTTACATACGAGTAACATAGAAGTGCGGGTACATACGAGTCAGATATGAGTACATACAGATACATACGAGTTACATTTTATTACATAGAAGTAACCTACGAATATATACGAGTAACACACAGGTAATATACGGTCAAATGTGGGTAATACGCACGAAACCTACAAAGTAAAATACGAGAAATTGGACCTTTCTGGGAAACCTTCGATTTCTTTTTACTGCTCGGTGTATTCATTGGTTCAAATGATATAGATATAGAATGTGAACCGCGAAGCACCCGTAATATAAATTATAACATTTTTTTAAATAAATGTTTGGGTGCTGGAAGAAGGTAATACTGCCGATACAATAAATCCCCCTGGGTTACTACCCTTTTAAAGGAAATTTGGGAGTCCTCACGGGGCAAAGAAAATTTGACCAAGTGGGGATTGAAGCCACGACCTCCGAATTAGATCTACCGACTGAGCTACGAGACCAGTACGGGAGCAGGCCGGGGTAATTTAGGTAGTCAATCGCAATAAATGTGCAAAAGATATCATATGTACAAAACGGGGTAGTGTGGGGAGAAATTAGCATTTGAGGGTGTGTTTGCGTGTGCTTCGTGTGAGCCTATTGCTGCATAAAATAGCAATAACATAAATTAATAATAAGAAATACAATGAAAATAAAAGAAATGAGAAATAATGAAATAATAATAAAAATAATAAAATAATACATATCTCGTTTCTCCCCAGGAGTCTTTGCGTGGGTAGTTATTTGAAGTTGCCCAACCCCCTACCCACGGGAAAAACTGAAAACTTCAAACATTTTCCACCCTAGGGTCACAAGGGCCGATCTTGTCCCGGGTATTACCTCGGGAGGGTGGTAACCGTAGGAAATCAGCGTTGTTGTTCAGCCTACAGGATTGAATAGTATTTGAATTTATTATTAGTTTTGTTATTGCTATTTTATGCAGTAATAGGCTCACAGGAAGCATTAAGGAAGGTCTCTTCCCAGCCCCCCCAGCCCCATCACACACGCAGACACACACACCCTCAAATGCTAATTTCTCTCCATACCGAGCAGTGAAAAACAAATCGACGATTTCCGTTAAAGGTCCAATTTCTTGTACTTTACTTTACAGATTTCATGCGTATTACCCACATTTGACCGTATGTTATCTGTGTGTTACTCCATGTATTCGTATGTTACTTTTATGTTACTCATATGTATCTGTGTGCGCCCGTATGACTCGTAATTACTCGTATGTACTTGTATGTTACTCGTAGTGCTCGTGTGGTGTTTTAGTCACTATCCTTTGAGGATCAATTGAACACATGTAAGCTTATTTGCACCTTATCTTCTTCTCGAAAATGGCTATAGCACGTTTTATTCTCTTCTCTTCCATCCCAGCAAGTCGATCTCATCGTAGTGACTTCAACAGAAAAATAGCGCCATCCGAATTCCCAAAATCTTCGGCAAAATCTGTAGCCAGATTAGAGCCAAAATGCCAAAAACTGTGCGCATTTTACCTTGAAAATGTTAACAATAAATGTGTAATCAAGAAATGTGCCCATAAAGAGATTCACCTCGATGCCTCGTATACATTATATTTCATTTAGGTCTTTTTTACAACAGAAAACATATCAACTAAAATACATAGGAAACATTACATCAACCGTATTTCAGTTTATAATACCCACTTATGACCTGCACCTGCTAGGAAACAGTCTTTCTTAATTTGTTTCTATATATTCAACACGTTTTAATGAAATTTGTCTCTTCTTAAGCACAGTTCCAAAGCGGACGTCGAACTCGAGGAGAGAGGTGGGTTCTTGGGCTTTTTGACACACAGTATGACCCCGCTCGACCGTATTTACAGCTTGTGAGAAGGCGAGATGCGTGTACTCTTTTGACCATTATCCAAAGACACGTACAACCAGGCTCTTTGGTTTATACTGATGAATGGGCGGCATACAGGCAAATGCAAAGGGTCTTGGGTTTCAATCACCAAACGGTTAATCACTCGGTTAACTTTGTAGACCCAATCACCGGTGTCCACACACAACACGCAGAGAGCAATTGGTCTGCAGCAAAGGACAAATTTAAAAAGATGAAAGGGATCACAAATCCTAACTTCCTACAAGAATACCTTAAGAAATTCATGTGGAGAAGATGGCATGGTGAGCTTCACCCGAATGGCTGTTTTGGACGGTTGATGGAGGACATAGCAGAACAATATCCACTTTAAATACCCAGAGGTGGGGGTACTCCCATATACATGTATGTGCCGCGGGACAGGGTATGGTTTTGGCGGTTATCGTTTTGCCGCTGTTAGCATTGTGTTTTCGTTGTGATCTTTAGATAGGATATGTAAATTGTATCGGCTAAAAAGTGCTGTGTGTAAATGGCCAGCTAAACAAAAAGAAAATTCCGCTAAAATTGTCAGCAAAGCGATTTTATCGAGATTTGTGTTTTGATGCGCGTGGTTAACCGTTGTTTAGTTATTGTTTTTCCTTGAATAGGGTGTCATATTTCGTGTTTGGACAATCCTCCTTTGTTTCATCCTTAAAGTGGGACAGGGTTTAAGACTCTTCGAGGCACACACTTATTCAAAATTTACGGAAGAACCCCCCTCCTCCGAAAGGGGACAGTTCCTGTGACCTTAGTGCAACATTGGTGCAATTTGGTATTTTTTTCAATTTTAGACTCAGAAGCATATACGGTAAAAACCCGCTTATAGGAACCTAATTTTTTCCAAGCAAGGCTAAGAAGGTTATTATAAAAGATGGTGCTTAACTGGAAAATTTGGCTACTCAGTTTCTTTAACAGGTTCTTGCTTTCAAATAGACTGCGAGCAGTCTCTTTTGCTGTGAAATCCCACTGGAACGAACGGGGAAAAAGTGGACGTGATCGACGAGCGATGAGGGGCGAAGCCGTGATCTCCGAGCAGCAGGGGCGCCAGTCACAGCGAAAAGAGATCGCAGCTTGGCCGCTCACCGCTCGTCGATCGCGCCCACTGCTCGCAGTCTAGTTTTCAAAATAAATGAGTTGTTTGTCATTGGAGGGCGTGGCCTATTTTTGGTATTGTGTGCATAATATGTTAAAAATCCAAGCATATATTTACCAAGTTTACAAAGCTATTTAAGATAAACAGAACAAAACGCAACATTAATACATGGAACTGTGTTGTTGCTTTGACTGAATTTCTCAAAAAAAGAACCTGTTTCAAAGTTTTAGGCTAAAACAGGTTCTCGTGTAAAAGGAGTTTTAATGGACAATTTTTGTCTAACATTTTCAGTTAATCTATTTTTTCCTTAAAATCTAGGTTCTTAAAAAAGGGTTTTTTACTGTACCTGTAATAAACTCAAACATTGCAATAGTCTAGCACACTCGAGTTATTTTACGCGAGGTATTTTGAGCATTTGACGTCATTTTTCCCTAATACTCAACCAGGCTATAATTGGAACGAGATAAAGAAATAGCGACTGCAACTTCTCGGAAATAAAAATACAAATAAAAAAAAGATTTCTGATGGTCGTAATGGATTGATATTTAGCAAGGTATTTTAGACAGTCATATTTTACACGAAATTATAAAAAATGGATATCGACAGTTTGATCGTAGTAGCACTTTTAAAACATTACTTTCCCCCTACACTTCTGGAGGTGGAAGTCTACGAGAAGTTTCCATTTACCCACTTTTTGTTTAGCAATTTATTAAAGCTTTGAATATCTATCATCTTGAGGCCTCCTTTATCGTAATCATTGATCATTTGTGTCCTTTTAATTTTGTCCCCTTTGCTTTCCCAGAGAAAGTCATATAGCAGGGTATTCCTTAAGTGCACCCTGATGCGTTGGAAGAGAGGTTAAAACATGTACAATTTGGGATACTGCCAAAGCTTTTATGATCGTGATTTTACCAAGAAGAGTAAGTCTCCTAGCAGACCAGCTGCTTAGGATGTTTTTTACTCTCTCAATTTTTTCTGAAAAAATGGCATCGCAGAACACATCAGAACGCTTTAAAGGTAGTTCAAAATGCGATAGAAAATTTGGAGCTATGCGATGTTTGGAGAATTTTTAATCCAAATGGCAAGAGGTTTATCTGGAGGCAAAGACAACCAGATATTCATTGCAGACTTGATTTCGTTTTAGTAAGTCAACTACACTACTTACCCGCTTGTAAGAATCTGAGTTCTCAGTTCTAAATGTACTCGTAGGGTGTACTCATGTGAATTCTAATTCAAAACCAACATGTACATACTACCGTTTTTCATAAATTATTTATACCAAATTTAGAGATTTTTATAGTTCATACATGTTTAAGTTCACTACTTTTGAGAGTCACGTCTTTTATCTTTGCCTGAAGATCTTTAAGGTTAATTTCTAAAACAGGAACCTGTTTCAAATTTAGGCTAAATAGGTTCTTATGTAAAGGGGGTCTAAATTGATATTTTTAGGCTAACAGGTTCGTGAATTCTAGGTTCTTATAAGTGGATTAGTACTGTATTTCCGATAGGTGGGTGCCGCGGAGTTCCCTATTTAAGGATAAAAAAAATTGATACCGTTGTTACGGCCCAAACACCCAAAAAGACGCTCTATTCTAGGTAAAATAACAATAACAAAAAAAACCAACAACGTCTGACCTCACACTGCAAAAAGAAGTCTTTATTAAATCGCTTTGTTTGAGTTTAACCGCCTAGTTCAGTTTCAAAAGATCATTTACTTTTCGTTCAGCTGGGCAGTTACACACTGCAATTTTAGCTGATACAATTTAGGCGCATCCCATCACCGACATAAACTGGACAGTTAATATCGGTAACATTGTACAAGCAATATAACGTTCAGGACCTGTCAGAGCTATAAGAGCTAAGGAATAATAATTATTTTAGGTATGTTGGATTAAGGGCAGCATGACATCAGGGATAAAGCATAAGCCGGGTAGTTTTAGGAATAATGGAAATACGTTAAGGTACAACATTAATTACACAAGAGCGACCAACTTTACAATGTATTTTTCCATTACCAAATCGGAACATATATCCTTGACTTCCTGAATGAGCATACCATCAACCAATTCAGTGAAGACCGAAAAGTGATATGTGTATTTCACAATTTCAAAGGGTATGATGGAATGTTTATCCAGGAAGAACTCACCAAACAGAAATGCGTCATCGACAACATAATCACCAATTGAACAAAAGTCAAATCAATGTCCGTGGGTGACATCACCTTCAAGGACTTATAATGTTTCTTACCAATGGCCCTTGCCTCCTTTCCCGCAACCTTCGGATTAACTGAGCTCAAAAAGAGGATACTTCTCTCATTTGTTTAATCGCCTTGAAAACCAAACCTATGTGACACCTATTCCAGAAGTCAAGTACTATGATCTGGGGGGTATGGCAGCCAGGAAAAAAGCTGGGTTTGCATCCTGGCACACAAACCAAGTGACAATGAATATTGAGTTTAGTATGAAGAACAAGATGATTGCTATGATCAGAAGTTCATAGCTGAATTCTGGGTAAAAGCTGATTTTGACCTCATTGAAAAGTGCATCACCATCACCATCAGCTATGTCAATATCTGGCTCCAAATTAAACAGGAGTCAGGTGGCTGGCCCTCCTGGGTTACAGTAGTGGCCACGGAACCTGACCCAATGGTCCTTTGACAGAAGCAGGGGGAGTACCTGGAACGTTATCTGGAGAAAGGAGGAGTGTATTTGTTTTTCTATCTAAGGAAAAATGCGTGAAACAAAATGTTTAGTGAATGTTTTGTTTACTTGTACAGGTATGAATTTGGAAAGAGGCCAAATATCCAAGAACCCAGGGCCAAAAACTACCACAAAATTAATGTTGAACAGTTTTTGGGGGAAGTTCAGAGAATCACTAAACAAGACCAAAGTCAGCCAAATGACTGAAGCCTTTGAACTGTTGAGCATTATTGCAAACCCCCTGAAAGATGTACGGGGATACAGATTCTATCTGTAGACATGATAGAGGTTATAAGTTGAAGAAGAGAAGTTATAAAACCACCTCTGAAGACGCGGACAAGGGTGGACGCACTAACATCTATGCGGCTGCCTTCAAGACCTGGCAGGCACGCCTAGAGCTGTACAAATCACTAAAAGTACCAGGAGACCGAGTCCTCTATTATGACATAGACTCCATGATATATTCCTGTAAACCTGGTCAATCTGAGATCCCTCTGGGAGATTATTTGGGTGACATGATCAACGAGCTTGATGATAACAATTATATCACGGAGTTTGTGTCAGGCAGAGCAAAAAATTATGGGTACCACACTAAACATGGGAAAGTATGTTGCAAAGTCAGCAACACCAAACTGAGAAAAGCCCAGTGACATTAGATGAATACATCAACAATCACTCTGTTCCCTGCTCCCGGCACTGATTCCTGTAAATAATGCAAGAAGTCAAAGCGAAGGTAGGAATGAACTATCCAATATTCCAGACAAAAGCGATGAGGATGCAAATGTTGCATGCGATGAAGCTGATTAATTTGGCCCTCTGCTTTGTGAACCAAACTTTCAGTTGGTGAGAGAAGCATTAGTAGATGCTGATGACTTTGCTACATTTGCTGAGTTTCACGGGAATGAGGAACTCATTGAAGCTACAAGCAAAGTGGCCACTTTGCTTAGCAAAATGCTTGCCATCTCGCTCAAGCAGACAATACTTGACAACTTTTTTTTGCTTAACAGAAAATAAAATGTCTGCAGCTCGACACGAGAATGTTGTACAAACTGGTGCAGTAATCAACATTTGACATCGGAACGTAACGTCTCTGTTTCTATTTTACATGTAATGATGTAATGAGTCCTCTTGACAAGCATTTTGTCCCTTGTAGTACATCTTGAAACAGCAGCATCACTTACGATGGACTCCTTCCTAAATCCCTATCGCTGTTCTATTAGACATCGAGATCCTGTGAGACAACCGAGGTCAGATCAAGGAACAAACTTAGTTGGCACTAGTAACGAGTTAAAGGCAGCATTAGCAGAGATGAATCAAGATATGGTAAACAAAGAGATGGCAGGCAATTCTTGTGATTGGATGCATTTTGATGTATTCAAGTCACAATATTACTTATTTCATCTTGACAGCTATCTGTGGATCATCATGTCTTAAAACCCTTCAAGGAAATTTATTGTACATTTTCTTAAAAAGGGTGAGTTGAGGTGGGCATTTAGTGAGCAAGCAAAAAGACGTTGCAGAACTTGTAAGGAAGCAGAAAAGTGAAGAAGCTTTTGGAGCACAATTTTCAAAAGAACGGGCATTAATTATCAAATCAACATAATTTTAGAACCCATAATTAATTTTTGATGTTTTACTATAATAAATGTATTATTCATTGAACCACATGTTTTTAATACTAGGTGGAGAAAGAAGCTAAGAGGAGGGTCATTGAGGCAAGAGGGTATCCTAATGATGCTGAATGGGTCACATCTGTGAAATAGTAGGTGAATATGTACCTTACACCACAAGGTGATACATAAAGGAAGGCAAAAAGAGCATCAGAGTATTTCACCTGGGTACCCACACATGCCCACTGTTGTCATAGCCAGGAGAACCAAAACAAAAAGTGAAAGAAATATTCAAGAAAATTCCAAATTAACACCAAGTGAAATACAGTCTCCTTTAGTTATGTCATCATTGAGAAGAGGGAAGACTGGGGAACGATGAAGAGCACAGCAGCAAAAATAGTGAACAGTGTTCTATGGTCTTCCAAAACATTTAGTTCATAGACTGCAATTAGCCCAGAATTGTGCGGCACGGCTGATCTTATGTGGTCGCAAGCATGATTACGTTACTCCTTTACTGAGGGAACTGCACTGGCTTTCCCTAGAGCAGAGGATTATTTTTAAAATCTTATTTTTTACTTTTAAAGCTTTAAATAATTTATGCCTGAGTTATATCAGTGACTTGTTAGAAACTTGTAAGCCTACTAGACTTTTACGATCATCCAGTAGGAACTTGTTAGTGATTCCTCACTCCAAGTTGAAATCTCATGGCGATTACGCCTTTTCTGTCTCTGCACCTAAGCTGTGGAGAATGACATTCCTGAATACATAAAATGTAGTCTTAAAAGTTATCTTTTTAAGCGTTATTTTTATGAATGATTACGTTTGATTATTACTTTTATCTTTTTACTTTGATTGTGAAGCGCCTTAGAGCTTTTGGATAGGGCACTATATAAATTGTCATTTATTATCATTATTTATATATTATTACTGACAGAAAGTGGATCTCGAACCAAAAACAAAATGCCAAGAAAGGAATTCATCCCAGCAGCAAAAACTTCGAGGCTGTTGTAACTTTTAAATTATACTGCGATGAAAAAGATAATCTTCTATTGAACAAGGTCAATGACAGTCATGGTAATAGAGACATCCCTTATTTTATTTTTTAAGATGAGCCATGAAAGAATGGATATTGCTATGAAGACGAACGAGGACGGGTATCATTTTCTACAGGAAGAGTATTGTTACTTTGACGGGAAAGTAAAGTGACGCAGAAATTACGTCACCTTGAAAGGTTGGTGTATGAACATGGCTAGTGCCAACATGAACAGCTTGCAAAAGGTGTTTGGAGACAACATCCTTACATGCAACAAGACTTGCGAATTTCATTTTAAGGAAAGCAGGAATATAGTAGCAAGGAAACTCAATGATGGCAATGGAAAGGTTTTCGATCAAACACTATCTTTTAACTTAGAGACAACCTATCTCAATACTAAAAAAAATCTGAAAGAATTTATTGAAGCAAAGTCTGAGCTGCAATTTCTAAATTCCTAGATTAAGTAATGGCACAGTCAAAGAGTATTTATTTTCAGTGTGTTCACACCCAAGAATGCACCCAAAATGAGCATGGCCAAGGTAATCCATGCTGGATGGAGCAATTGTGACTCCCCCAACCTTCCTCTATTAAACGCAGCTCAGATCGTTGCAGAAGACAGTATTTTGCTGACTGCTGAGTTAAGGGCTACTGAAAAGGGAAGCTCCATGTCATTTGGGCGAGGCCCCTTTTTCCAGTAAAATAACGCCAGAAGTCACCTTCAGAAACTAGCCAGGGCAGCACAACTCTAAAAAGATATTGTCTCCTTAAGTGATTTCCAAATCAACCTTAACTTCGGCCACCACCTGCAAAGAACGAAACAGTACAGCAAAAGGAATGCGAAGGGAAAAAAATGAACGAAGCTCCTCACAACAACCATTCACATGCCCTCAAGATGCCTACATGTTCATGCAACAACCTTTCGCCTCAACACCAATGCCACTCACTCAGCTGCAATACACAACTGATGTGACAGATGATCAGTCTCAACTCAAACAGATATCTGAAGTATACTCAAGCTACTCGTTAATAGTTCTTATCATTTTATTCCCGCACATGACTTTCAGTGAGCCAGTACATTAGCGATGAGAGATCCCTCACGCCATTTGTCTGATCCAGGCACCTTAAGTCAGTTTCTATACAATGCAAGTAATTTTCAGCTACAGCAACAACTCTCGTCTACTTTGAGTAACCTTCAACCCTCTGCAGCAGCTACAACTAGTCCAAACATCTGTGATCAGCCTCTTTCATACCGACAACCAGCAGGAACTAATCCACACAATGGATTCGGTGCCCCCTTATGTGTCTCAGCCAGCTGCACAGGTGGCATTCTGGTCACTCCCCTTATAGGTACAGACTGGTAAGACTTCACAAGACAAAAAGTTTTATGGCTGTGGCTTGGAATTTTCTGAAAAGTTTCGACAAGACGGGAGACTTGTAAGGAGTGGACTTGTTGCTGGAAGCTCAATAAATGTTAAGTTTTCCAATCAGCCTCCAGTTTAGTTAGTTGCTTAAATATGATAAATGCCTGAGGGAAACAGAACTATACTTAGAGAAAAATGTTAATAATAGTAACAATGCAGAAGGAAAGATAGCTACTAAGACAAATGTTGAGAGTGATGCTCTGACAGTTATTCTTTTTAGAGAGGGGACAAAGCTAGACTTGAGCCTGCAATGCTGGACGGGTGGTGCAGTTGTCAGTGGAGTTGCTCATTGAGGTGTGTTTGAAGTCTGCGTGCCATAGTCTGAGATATTTTCTGCTCATATCAATGTTTCCTTTTGTTTTATTTATATTTTTTTAAAATTTTTGAGGGATTTTTTTGATACCTACGACTTTTACCCACACCCACGACTCACAGCTTCCACCCACAACCCATGACCTACGAAAGTCAGCCATATTGCCATTCCTTTCAAACAGAATCCTCTGCCTCATGATCTTGTCATGCCACCATTACACACAGTTCACAAATGCATCTCCTCCAAATGGCACGTTGTGATGGATCTATGTTTCCAATATGCAGCATCTGTTAGTAGCAGCATTCTTAAAGATCACTATTTGGATTATGTTTGGAATCGATTGGTTGCCAGAATTTATTATAAAGAAAGGAACTGCTGGTTACATATAGAAGAAAGACAAAACGAGCATACCAGGAATTCCCAATCAATCCAAAAGACTACAAATATCTTGGTTTTCGGTGGGACAGTTTTTTGCATTTTGATACTAGGTGCCTCTTCAGTATGCGTTCATCTGCCCTGTCAAATTAAAGAGTTATTTGGCAAACTGGGTCTACAATCATCTCCCGAAAAAGACTGTCCTCCCTTTACATGGACGATTTGCCTGGGGCTTCTCATAGATACGTAACAAATCCTCTCAGAGGTACCTAATGATCGTTTATTGGAACTTCATGCGGAGTTTTTGCAGTGGCTCCACCTTTCCACCTTCACAAGGCGTAAATTGCAGTTATCACTGGGAAAACTTTTCTTTGTCACTGCTTGCATCTGGCTAGGCAGGATTTTTATGTTGTGTCTTTCAAACCTGTGAACCTTGCTTAATTCAAGTTACTGTTTTGTTTATGTGCTTCTCAGGGCAAGAAGTGTCGCTAACAGAGCATGCCCTCCAGTGGAACCAGGAAAAAAATTGAAAAGCTTCCTCTCTCCCTGGCTAAGTGATATTCCAAGGTAGGCTCTGAATCTCAGATATCGATGAACAGCATTTAAAGTGTCTGTTAGCCATAATTATGGTGCATAACTTAGTTACATAATTTTTACTTATTATGTTATATTGTATTATTTGTATTACCTAATTACTTGTATCATTTTTAGCACTTTTATAACTTGCAACTTTCAATGTTATTTATTGCTTGAATACATTGAATGGACAAATATCATGAGCTGCTGTTGGGTTATTGTTATTATTATTGTTATCGTCATCACCTTCATCATAGAAATGTGAGTTCTTGGCTTGCTTGTTAAGTTTTTGAAGCACCAAGTCCAAATCGTGGACCTTAGATGATCAGTTATGATGATGGTGAGGATACTTCTGATGCTGCTGATGATTATCATTATTATTATGTAAACAAGCAATATGTAAACATCGATGGTTGTCTTTCAACTCTCAGAGATGCAAACCTTGGAGTGCCTCAAGGGAGTATCCTAGGACCAGTCTTGTTTCTTATATTTATAGACCATCTACCACAGATACTGGAAAATTCAGCAGCAGACATATATGCAGATGATACTACCATCAGTGCTAATGTTGATTAAATATAGATCAGCACTGACAGCCTTAAATCAAGTTCTTCAAACTGATGTTGGTAAAGTTGCACAATGGACCGCAGACAATAAAATGGGACTTAACGAGTCCAAAACTAAAACTATGTTAGTAGCTGGCAAACGCCTACATAAGAAGACGAACAGCACCTCACTCACTGTCCATGTCAACTCAGTTGAACTCGAATAAGTCCAGTGCAAAAAACTCTTAGGCGTAATTATTGACGCAGCTTAATTTTAATGAGAATATTGGTAATCTATGTAAGAAGCTAATACAGCGTATTGCTTTTTTGAAAAAAATCAGGCATCATTTACCTTTAGATCAACAAATTCTATATTACAATGCCATGATAAAACAAATAATGTATGGCTCCAGTGTGTGGGTTTCTACATCTGTTGATAATTCAAATAAACATTTGAACGGGGTGTGTCCCGATTATATGTTAGAATTACTCAGACGAAACATTGGCATGCGTGCTACTGAAAGACAAAGTAGATATGGGTTTTTTAATTAATTCGTCTAAAGTATAAAAGAGAATCAGAAGGTGCTAGGACTTTTCAAGTATCAGCCTCTAGGTTTTGGAATTCACTTCCCAATGGAATTAAGAGTAGATCTAGTTTAGAAAAAGAAGTCTTTATATAAGTATTTTTTGAAGTCCTATAAAGATGTTCAGCACTTTACTTAGCTTTGGCTACTTTATTTTATTCTCATATATTTTATATTAATCCTAAGATAATTCATATTTTAATTGTTTAACCACCTAGTTTTAATTACTTCATTATTTATACGTATTTGTGTTTATTTTTAACTTGTTTTTGAAAGCCACGAGTTTATTGGTATTTTATACACAGCTTTGCTGCCGTTTGCATTGCTAAACTTTCGTTTTTATTGAACGATTTCAGTTCGATGTATACATGAGTAAATACGGAACTGTTGGCCAGAGGAAAGATCTCTCTCTTAGGAGAAGGAAGGAACTTTATTTTAACGCAAATTGCATCAGGGCTGATGCCTTTGCCTCCATTTGCAACTGGATTTCTTCTGAGAATTAGGTGTAGACTATGTGGTTGATCTGTGCGAAAACGATGAAGAGGCAGAACCTACCAACACCTGGTTAGCAGTGGAAAAGGACGAGGAGAAGGCAGATCAAGTCTGTGAAGAAAAAGGAACTACAATGACTTTTGATCTGGAATTAGGAATTCTCAAAGATCAACAATGAATTGAAAGCATTGCTCCTTTAAAGGCTTCACCTTTTAGCGAGGATCTGTGTTGGGCAATTTCCTCAAGAGCTGAGCCAGAGCACCTTTATCAGACGCAATGGAAGTAAAGCTTGTAAGTTAATTCTTCTTGTTATGTTCATTTTCTCTAGAAATAGAGCTAGAATTCCTGATCTAGGGCCTCTTTCACACAATATGCATTGCATTGGTTACCTACCTGTTTCAGAATTGAATTCAAATTACTTATTTTAGCGTTCAAGGCTATCCACGGGCTGGTTCCTCAGAACATTACGGATCTAATTAACGTTAAGCAACAATTCGGACATATGATGTTACGATCTCAGTCTAAACTACAATTATTGCCACCCAGGACCATAACTAAGAAAACTTTAGGTGATAGATCATTTATGGCATCTGCTCCTAAACTTTGGAACAGATTGCCATCAAATATAAGGGCAGTAAAGGATCTTAATTGTTTTAAAATACTTTTTAAAACACATCTCTTTAGACAGGCATTTTCATGATTGCTTTTATAGTTCGTTTTCATACTTTTTTTAGTTAGTCAAATTGTATATTCTTAGCTTTTTATGGTTCGTTTTCATATTTTATTTTGCTTAGTCTTATTGTACAACGCATTAGATCATATTCACATGTATTTTGCGCTATATAAGTAATAAATTATTATTATTTATATATTTAGGATACTTTGCAGCTGTCTAGAATTAGGAAATAGGATGCACGACATTTGCTGCGACAGCCTACCCAAAAGACATCTCTCCGTACAAGAAGCTGCCACCCTGTTGTCCTATATATATATATGAATACTATAACAGAACCCTTACCTGCTTGACTAGAAGATGACTACGAGCTGTCCACAGTACGTGGTCAGCTTGTAGCCTCAAGGTTAACAAAACATATTTCCCAAACATTATTTTAAAGAAGAAGACCTCCTTATTTATGGTAACTCCTCCGCGGATAATGTATATTGATACACATAGTCACAGAGCTCATTGTGCTGTAATTGTTTAATGGTCCACTTTGAATTGAAGAGCCTTCTGCAATTATGCAATGGAAGCCCACCACAAAAGCACCAATGGGAATCTTTCTACTTCAGTGTTTTCTTAGCCTAATCTGTGTTTCCTAAAGGAAACCATCAGCCCAAAAAGTCATTAAAGTTATTGTTAACATTGAAAGTTATTGTTAAAAATCTTTACCATTTTATTTACTATTTTCTAATGCTGTGTAAATTTTGAAGGTAGTAGTGTTTTCTTTCTCTCATCAGATCACAGGAATTGTAGCTGTTAATTTTGTTTTATTTCCAATCATAGCTTTTCATCACATAAAGAGATCAATTGAGAATGATCAAGATCCCATGTTCAAGTTGTTCATTCCTTTGTTCATGTACTTTCAAGCTACTGTATAAAATGACTACTGCTATCAATTAGCTTTGTTCACCTTTGCTTTTTGTTATTCATTTGCTTTGGAAATGCATTGTAGAAGAAACTCTACTAGGTATTGCTGCTGATTGCAAAGATAGCTGTGGTGCTTTGCTTGAGACATAAGCTGTCAACTTAGAGGAAGCCAAAGTAGAGATAATAAAGGAATTGCAAAGAAACGTATTTCCTTCAGAAATAAAGTCTCTAAAACATCCAAGTGATCGTCTAGTACGGTAGTTGTGCACTGGACAGAGGAAAGAAGACTGTGTTAAGGAAGAAAAGTTCTCTTCATAAACTGGATCCATTTCTAGACAGAGACAGCATCATGAGAGTTGGTGGACAAATATGGAAGGCAGACCTGTCAGAGGCTCTGAAGACCCTGATCATCCTGCCAAAGTCAAGCCATGTCACTTCTCTAGTTATCAGGCACGAACATGGAAGAACACACCATGGTCGAAAAGGGATCACTGTGAGCGAAACTTATGCCGTTGGCTACTGGATTACCAGCGGAAATACAACGGTGAGACAGTTTGTTTCCAAATGTGTCACATGTCGTCATCTCCAAGATACCATGGGAGAACAAAAGATGCCTGACTTATCAAATCACAGCAGTACTTATAAAGCTAGCAGATCTCCTTAAAACCAATTCTGTCATACAAGCAGTGAGATGATTCATTGGTCAAAGAGGACCTGTCAGAGAAATCAGCAGCAATAGAGGAACAAATTTCATTCTCGCCAAAACCAAACTTAACAGGACTATAGAAGAAATTAATAATCAGAAGATCAAGGCAGACCTTCTTAAAGCCAAGGTGTGGGCAAGGAGAGGCAAATCAGGTCAATAAGAAACATCATGAACAGTCTTATGAAAGATCATGCCAATCATCTAGACAAAGAATCACTGAAGACGTTCCTGTGTGAAGCCGAGTTCGAAATCAACAACAGACATTTGAGCATAGAAACAATAAATGAACCTCTTTCAAACCACCTTTATCACCAAGTATTCTGCTCACAGGAAAGAGAAGGCTTACGTTGCCTCCACCTGGCGAGATTAAGAGAGAAGACCTTTACTGTAGCAAGAAAGGGAGATGTACACATCATTTAGGACAAGAGTTTTGGTTAAGGTGGAGTAAAGAATATCTCCAGCAGTTGCAAGCAAAAACTAAGTGAGCAAGGTAGTGTCTGATCTGTCACAAGTAACAGCTCCAAATTGGAAAGATGCGTCAGCAAGCTTGTGCTGCTCATGGAAATGCAGTAGAGACCGGGATTCCCCAAAGAGGAGCTGCAATTTTTCAGTATCCCAGGAAGAAGTGAAGCAGTGATGATGAGGTTTGCACAATTTCAGCAACTTTAAATTCCATCTTGACAAAATTTTGTAATGAGCATGTGGTATTTCAAAGCTAGGGCAACCGCACATGGCAGGGTAAGCTTTGTATGCCTGAGAACAATCTCTTGCCCCTCTTTCACTAGCAATAACTCTGCATCAATAATTTCAAGGCGTTGATATCTGATCAACGCACTTTAAAAGCAATCAATATGAGAAGTCTTGAGTTTCTACAGGAAAAATAATGATAAATGCTGTCACTGAACAGTGCTCAGCCCTCTTTGGTTAATTTCAAAACGATAAAAGTGAGTACCATGCCAAATAGGACTTTTTCACTTTGTAATTCAATGTCTCAGTGCAGAAATTGGTGTATCAGGTAACACAGGGGAGTCTGGAGCGACTGTCATCACTGTGATATACCAATGAGTGTGCACGCAGTTGGGAGATCCCCATCTCTTGCTTATATACTTGTCCCACTGGCACTTTAGATGAGACAGAACAAAGAGAACTTCCTCTCAAAGTTCTTCATTCCTGTTTCTCAGCTGCATAATTAATACAAAGTTCACAAAGAAATTTATCCAGGTAACTTATTCACATTAGGAATATCAAGAGCCATGTGAATTTTTGTTCAAGATTTGTAAACCGAAACTTCCTGTACTTGATTATGGGTGTGTAGTTAGAGGGTATCCAGTCATTTCGTACTCATGGATCTTTCTTACCCAGACGATTTGTACCCAGGCTCAGACGTTTCGTACCCACTTTCGATCAGTTCATACCCAACCCTCTGGGAGATTCGTACCCAACAAATTATGACACAAAATGTTTAAAACAAACATAAACATTCATTTCATTTATCCTGGTAATCGCAAAATAATTAAGATGCACACTCGCATGCGCAAGGTATATGTGTGATCTTATTTGTTACATTGTTGAACTTTACTTAACAATATAAGTGTCAGTGACCCGCACAAGGTAAGTGTTATTTGCTTTTCTATTGTTTATACTTGCAAGTTTCTTGACAATAACAGCTAATTATTATCGTGCGCAAGATAGGTGTGATTTTTTCTCTTTCATTTCAAAAGTATTAAATTAGAATATTGTAACAAAGCGAGTAAACAACACAAGCATTAACTAACGAAATGGTCAGAATTTCGATCGTTTTGGTCTGAGGGTCCACCTCTAAAACATTTTTTAAGGTTTTGCATGCGAAACTTCTTAAAACGATTAAAATGCAAATAAAGATATTTTTATATACCTATAAAGTTGTTTGGTTCATACTTGTGTGAGTGGCCCGCAGAAGATAACTGTTATTTACTTTTTTATTGTTTATACTTGTGAGTTTCTTGACAGTAACAGCTAATTAGTGTCGCGCACAAGGTAGGTGTGATTTTGTCCTTTTTTTTTTCTACAGTATTAAATAAATAAGAATGTTGCAACAAAGAGACTAAAGAATATGAGCATTGACCAATGAAATGACCAGAATTTCGATCTATTTGGTACAAGGGTCCAGCTATAAAAAGCTCCTAGAAAACTTTCTCAACATTCGTTCATTTTTATTGCTTAGACAAACTTTCAAGGAAAATGGCATATCAGTGTATCACGTGTAAAAAATTTGTCAACAAGCGTCGAGAAGCTCTTTTGTGCAATGGCTGCAACAGTGGAGTATCATGAGAAACCTACAGGGACGCAGTCGGATCTGGCGAAGACGTTACGTGCTAGTTTACCTAACTTTAGAGTACGCAACTTTGGTGAAAGACCACGAGAGGGTGGGCCAGTCCTTCCAAAACCAACAACCGCAGAATCAAGAGCTTGCTGCCAAGTCGGAGGAACAAGAAAAAGATGCGGAGGAGTTGGCCAATCTAGTGCAAACAAAGTCAGAGGCCATCAAGACTCTGCAAACTAAGTTGGTGGATGCCAAAAGGACTATTGCCGAGCTAAAGACTCTGCGCCAATGCACAGCTGACGAACCTCAGCAGCAACCTCAACAGAAAGACGCCACTCGCACCAGCACCCACAGTCTGGCCACAATCCACACAAGATACCAGAGGGTGCTACAAATCCTTAGGGAAAACAACTGTAGCATGGCAAATGCATTTTGGCTGGCCGGTTGCCCCCGCAGCACCCTCGGAGACTTCATCACCATCGCTGAATTACGAATTCTAGATGAGCGTGAATTCGAATTGGCATCACGAGAAATATGCGTGGGCTCTGTTAAAGACCTATAAACAGTCTGCTGGAGAAGACTTCGGCGACACCTGCCAGCTATGGCAAACGTGCGACGAGATGGACAGCTGTTGCCATTCAAATTCGATGATCGATTTTACAATTAAAGTTGTCTCTCCTAACACACAAATGGCTCTTTTAGGAGCCACCAATAAAAATAAGTCATAACAGCGTGAACTGATTTACTTGAGACCGAGCAAAATTCAGAGGGGGATTGGGACAAAGTTAAAAATCCAAAATGGCGAATGAACCGAGAATCAAAGCGAGTGTTGGAAGAGAAATTGCCTTGAAATTGTGCTGAACTAACATAAAAGAGCCAGCGACTATTAAGGGTGGGTTGGTCGACAGTTGGCCAACTGCCAACTGTCGGCCAACAGATCGCCGAGAGTCGGGCACCAGACTACCAACAGTCGGCCAACTGTCGGTGAGGGGAGCTGTTCTTCACAATTGCCGAGTTCTCAGTGATTAGAATGCCTCTAAAACCAAACAATGAATATTGTTGTCAGCTCATTACCTTAAATAAGATTTTAAGGTATTTTAGAATTAGATATGAAGGAGCATTCTCATCCTCAATAGATAATTATTCTTTTTATGTATATATTATTTTCCATAGATATGATTTTCCTCGGCTTTAAGGTGAGACCTTCAACAGACTTGTGTTGTCCAAAAACCATTGGTGGTAAGCAGAAAGTGAAATTCTTGATTGAAACCGGTCATTTGAGTGAGCGAACCTCCCGGAAAGCAATGGGAAATGGCTCACTGAAAACAAAACCAAATGAATTAAATTAAACACAAAAGAAAAAAAGCTGTCATTTCGTTTGCAATTGGACTTTGGTTTTTTAATTCCAAACCCTCGGCTATAAGCTGAACCCCCTTTCTCCTGAAAAAATCTCTTAAAATTTTGTGCCCAATACTGAAAAAAATCGCTCGGCTTACAGGTGAAGAAATACGGTAATTCTTTCATTTAGGTGTGCATATATTTTCAGTATATGTCTTGAGTCAAGTGTTTAAAAGACAATGAAATTAAATACTTTCCTTGTTGTTCAAGGACACCAAAGAGTTAAGTCAATGAAGATTAAAGCTAAGGAACTTACTTGAAGTAAAATAACAAGAATCTTAACCAGAGAAAAGAGGTATGATTTTGCTTATGTAATTTCTATTTGTATGCCTTTGGATTGTTTGTTATCGCACAAAAAATGTTTGATTCAAATCTAAAAATAGTATTATCGATTCAAAACCAAAGATAAGTGCTCGAGATCAGTAAGTCTCCAATTCCAGACAAGATATGTTTGTTTAAGAATCCAAACCCCCTACAGTTGAAACTGCAACTGCAACGATTGGAGGGCATTTGGTAGATTTTCTATCCTGGAAAAGACAGTTAATTTGGTCCAAGTCGAGTCTACTCGCTGGCAGATAGAACTAAGGGTCTAATGAAAAAGTTTTGAAAATATTATTAATTATTGCTAAGGGTCTAAATGAGAAAGTTTTGGATATAAATAGGAAATGAAATTTGCATATAAAGCATTAAAGGAATGAAAATAAAATGTAAGGGCTGGCGGACTAACTCCTGCACCTCTTGGGAAACACTAAGGACCACAAATTCATCTTCCAAAGAGCAAGAGAAATAAAAGAGGAAATTGAAATAAGTAACTATGTGGAAATAAGAGAGAAAGGAACAAGCAGTGGCAAAAGTTAAACGTAAGAGAGGGAGGGAGGGAAGATTGTTTCTTTTAGTAAGCCTTTACCAGACATGTTATCCATTGTGCACTACTTTTTTGCAGTATCTAAAGAAAAACAACATAGCAAAAGGTGCAGGATAGTACAAAGCTCGACCGCTTGAAATACACAGCCTATGAAAAACGGGCCTTGGTCACATTTGGGGCAGTCACCCGTAGTACCTTCATAATGTGAGGATTATGTCTTCTGAGATATCTGATCACCTCCCAGTTATTGTTAACAGGAGATTTAAACGCTTTAAGAACAATGGAGATCAACACACCACAATAACTTAATCATCAGGACATCAATTCTTAATAAAGAGCAGCTTGTTTCATCCCTGCATGAAGCCCTCTGGGACTGCCTTTGTATTTGAGGATCCAAATGATGTATGTGAAATAATTTTCAATGGTATTATCGATGAGCACCTCCCTCTGAAGCAAAAGAGAGCGAGGCGTAAAGTCCAACCAAAATGGTTCAATGCCAAAATCCTGAAAGGGATAAAGGCTCGTGACAAGCTTCTCAAGAAAGCCAGAAAAACCAAGCAGAGAGCAACTGGAATTTTTTTAAGCGAGTAAAAAACAGTCTGACCAAACTTATCAGGAATACAAAACAATTGTACATAAAAACTAAAATTGCTGAAATCAAGAACAATTCTTGGAAACTCTGGAACCTGAGTAAGTGTTCTGATGCTCTGCTGTAATTAGTTGTTTTTCAACAGCTCTGATTGGTGCATTTCGATCCTTGCTGTTTCATTCAGTGACTTGCTCCCTTGGCGGTCCGCTGTCGCACAGCTCTCCTGTTGCCTTGTTTTTTGATGGGCATCCATGCTTCTTGAATTTCTATTCCACCCTCCCACGATTGAAAGTTAGGATAATCTATGGAAGTAGTTCGCACAGAGAATGGCTGTACTGCGGAAATAAGATGCTTGCTACCTCTTGATCAGAGGAAACTTAATTATAATGCAAAGGTCAAGCAGACAAAGCTGTATGCCTCAACCGTGTGGACATCCTACTCTGCAGAAAATATTCTGAAAGTTTTCAGGCTATAGAAACGCACAGCTGGGTGCTGATAAAATATTCTGAAAGTTTTCAGGCTACAGAAACGCACAGCTGGGTGCTGATACGAAAGCAAAGAGTGTTTAACTTTTTAAACAATTAGGTTGGGTCCTTTTAATGATGAAGCAAGAATATATAAGTCAATTTTGGTATTTAACAGACTGCTGGCGATTGCCCATCCATATGACTCAGATGGTAATAATCTGGAATAAGATCCCCAGCGAGATGAGAAAGAAACAGAATCTTATAGGCTTCAAGAAATCCATGTTAGAACAATTACTGAATAATTTTTGTCATGTGTTTTTAAATTTTACATTTTATTAACTGACCTTATCTTTGCCCTGTTTTAATATACCAGATAGTTTAAATTTTAATTATATCATAGATGTATTTTAATAACTCCTTACAGAGTAACTCTTTAATGCTTTTATGTGATGTCATTAGTTTTTTAATTTGTAATATTTATAGGGCCAGGGGTTCTTCAGTATATTTATTGCTTTGTGTAGCCCTTGTTAAATAAAGTTGATTTCTATATTATTATTATTGCATGTAAGTCAACTAAAATGAAAAAAATGTCAGTGAAGAAGCTGGTTTATCCAAAGTTTACACCAATCATTGTGTGGGAGCTACTGCCATCACTCTCAGCTTCAACAACAGGATTTCAATAGGCCACTTTGTGGCCATTTCAGGACACCAAAGTGAGCAGGCTCGTGATCTACAACTCTCATCATTCAACCTTTTAACTTTACAAATGCAGCCAAATCTTTTGAGAGCCTTGCCTACTTCCATCAACATCCATAGCCAGAAATCAGAAGTTTCTCAGCAATTGATGCCGTTCCAGACCAAACAAGTGACGACAAAATAGCTCTCTCAAATTGGTTTTACCCTGAATTTCAGAATGACATCAAAGGATGGTTTTCTACTTTCATCTCACACTTCCTCATGATTGAACAATGACGCTAATTGTTTACACATACAAAGCTCAGAAACAGCTTTTTTTGGTGAATTTCAGGAAACGTGATTACATTTACTTTGATTGTATTGATGAGTAAGGTCGTACCACAGGTTGTGCAATGGCTGGTTTTTACACAATTGTTTCTTTTATTTTCTGGTCAAGTAAGGCTATACAAACATTTTTGGTTCAATAAAAGGGAACTCTTTCGATAATTGCCAGGAACATCCACTATTTGTCATCCCTGAAATTGCAAAGGTGTTGCCTAAAATGTAATATTTACATCTGAATGATAACTCTTAGATTCTTAGATGCCAGCTTGCGACTCTGCTTAGACAGATACACTATACCAACTAAGACCATTCCTAGCAAGGTTAACAGCCAATTTGTCTCACTGTTTTAACCCCAATAGCAAGCAGGCAGTGGAAGAAGCAAGGATCAAGTATAAAGGGGTACACTTCTCTCAAACAGTATATACCACTGATATCCATCAAACGTCTAATGAAAAGGTGGAATAGAGCTGATAGTTACTCCGGATACTAAGATAACTTTGACATTGACACCGGACATCATGATACCATTGTGGAGAAGGGTCTGTTAACCTGTCGTTCGTCGCCTCTGCCTGGGAATCAGGGGAAAGTGGTAAAATGACCAAATACCTCAAAATAACTTTTCATTAAAGTGATGCTAAACTGTGGAGCTCACTTTCTTTAAGCATTTAACTATGCTAATCTTTACTTTCATTTAAAACCAAAATTAACTATCGCGACTGCACATTGATATTTTGATTATTTTTATTAATTTTTTTATATTTTACCTTGTTTGCTTGTAATGCCTGACCTTACCAGTGACTTTAAATAAAATGGTTGAGTTGTGAGATAAAGTCTTCTCATTGTGGTGTAGTGTTTTATCTGAAACATAGCTAAATTAGAGTAGATATTGTAGATTAGATTATCACTTAATGTATTTTAATACTTTAGGTACTTCTTAAGATATAGTTATTTTAGATGTTACTTGTTTCCATTTTTCCTTTTAATACAGCCTTAATGTCTTATTTTAGGCCACTTCCACTCAGTTATGAATATGCCTCCACCTGGAACTGAGAATCTTTCCACAGCACCCTGGCGACAAATGGCAAAATCATTAAGTTGCATTAAAAACTGTCTGTATTTATTGCTGAAAGTCACCCATGGCATTCACACCTACTTTATTTCTTTTGCAGGCTCCACTTAATGCTGCATTTGAGCGAGTGCCCAGAAAGAACAGTCTGCTGTATAATGCCTGGCTGCACTACCATGGTAAAGCAGAAGGATGTACTGCAGCACTCAATAAATGCAGCCTCTGCCCACATTGTCCTACAGGAAGAAGAGAGCCAGCTTCTGCAGTGCCTGATGCATATCCAGGTAAGATGCTTGAATTACAAGAACATTAAAAAAAAAAAGATGTGATATGAACATGAACTTAACATTCGGTTTCATTTCAGAGAACCAAACCACAATGGATTTTAGAAGAGAAGGTGTGTTCTCCTTCTGCTGGAGGGGAGCCACACCTGTACAGTACTGAGTCCAGGTGCCCGAATGGAAACAGGTGGAGGGCAGATCTACGATCTGCGGGAATGTCCTTGGAGCTGGTGTCCGAAGCAATGCCAGTGGTAGAGGAAACAAAGTCAGTGAATCATTTAATAATTAAGGATAGAATCTTGCTCTTGACTCTGGAATGCAGTTTAGAAGATAAATGATCACTGTTGATAACAAGCCAAAGTGCTTGCATACAGCTGACATATTTTATAACAACTATTCATTTCGTAGGAGTGAGGAAATCTACCACCATGTCTAAACTAAAACTCCGACCCTAAAATCTGTTAAAAAGACAATCAATCAACTTTATCATGATTCACCACAGATCATTTATGAGTTTACGCTTTATGTCTCTAGAAGAGTGTTGATGCCAAATGAGAGTGAGAGTGATGCTCTGACAGTTATTTTTTTTAGAGAGGGGACAAAGCTAGACTTGAGCCTGCAATGCAGGATGGGTGGTGCAGTTGTCAGTGGAGTTGCTCATTGAGGTGTGTTTGAAGTCTGCGTGCTATAGTCTATGAGATGTTTTCTGCTCATATCAATGTTTCCTTTTGTTTTATTTATATTTTTTAAAAATTTTTGAGGGATTTTTTTGATACCTACGACTTTTACCCACACCCACGACCCACAGCTTCCACCTACAACCCATGACCTACGAAAGTCAGCCATATTGCCAGTCCTTTCACACAGAATCCTCTGCCTCATGATCTTGTCATACACCATTACACACAGTTCACAAATGCATCTCCTCCAAATGGCACGTTGTGATGGATCTATGTTTTTCCAATACGCAGCATCTGTTAGCAGCATTCTTAAAGATCACTATTTGGATTATGTTTGGAATCGATTGGTTGCCAGAATTTATTATAAAGAAAGGAACTGCTCGTTACATATAGAAGAAAGACAAAATGAGCATACCAGGAATTCCCAATTAATCCAAAGATTATAAATATCTTGGCTTTCGGTGGGACAGTTTTTTGCATTTTGATACTAGGTGCCTCTTCAGTATGGGTTCATCTGCCCTGTCAAATTAAAGAGTTATTTGGCAAACTGGGTCTACGATCATCTCCCGAAAAAGACTGTCCTCCCTTTACATGGACGATTTGCCTGGGGCTTCTAATAGATACGTAACAAATCCTCTCAGAGGTACCTAATGATCGTTTATTGGAACTTCATGCGGAGTTTTTGGAGTGGCTTCACCTTTCCACCTTTCCACCTTCACAAGGCGTAAATTGCAGTTATCACTGGGAAAACTTTTCTTGTCACTGCTTGCATCCGGCTAGGCAGGATTTTTATGTTGTGTCTTTCAAACCTGTGAACCTTGCTTAATTTAAGTTACTGTTTTGTTTATGTGCTTCTCAGGGCAAGAAATGTTGCTAACAGAGCATGCCCTCCAGCGGAGCCAGAAAATAAATTGAAAAGCTTTTTCTCTCCCTGACTAAGTGATATTCCAAGGTACGCTCTGAATCTCAGATATCGATGAACAGCATTTAAACTGTCTGTTAGCCCACAATTATGGTGCATAACTTAGTTACATAATTTTTACTTATTATGTTATATTGTATTATTTGTATTACCTAATTACTTCTATCATTTTTAGCACTTTTATAACTTGCAACTTTCAATGTTATTTATTGCTTGAATACATTGAATGGACAAATATCATGAGCTGCTGTTGGGTTATTGTTATTATTATTGTTATCGTCGTCATCTTCATCATAGAAATGTGAGTTCTTGGCTTGCATGTTAAGTTTTTGAAGCACCAAGTCCAAATCGTGGACCTTAGATGATCAGTTATGATGATGGTGAGGATACTTCTGATGCTGCTGATGATTATCATTATTATTATGTAAACAAGCATTATGTAAACATCGATGGTTGTCTTTCAACTCTCAGAGATGCAAACCTTGGAGTGCCTCAAGGGAGTATCCTAGGACCAGTCTTGTTTCTTATATATTTATAGACCATCTACCACAGATACTGGAAAATTCAGCAGCAGACATATATGCAGAAGAGGAAATTTGATGAAGTTAAAACTACCTCCGCCTATTGGAATCTACTGTCCAGAGCAACTAACCCCAAAGCTCGGAAACCAATTGGTCCGCTAAAACGTGACGACGAGTCCCTTGCTGTCGACGATAAAGAGAAAGCTGACTTACTAAATTGTTTTTCGCTACTGTTGGAATGAAACTGGCTGAAACCATTAACCTACAGTACCAGACAATCACCACTATAAAACCTAAGCCTGCCCCATGTATATACGATGCTCGAGTATCATACGGCGAAGTTGCGAAAAACTCATTACTTTGAAGACAAACAAAGCTACTGGCCCCGATGGCATTTCACCACCTACTTGCAGCTGCCGGAACATCTATCGCTGTGTGCCGCTGACTAACTTATATCTACGCAGCTTGTTGAGGTGTGTTTGAAGTCTGCGTTGCCATAGTCTATGAGATATTTTCTACTCATATCAATGTTTCCTTTGTTTGATTTATATTTTTTAAAAATTTTTGATGGGATTTTTGTAGTATAACTACGACATTAGTACCCACACCACGACTCACAGCTTCCACCCCCAACCCAATGACCTACGAAAGACTCAGCAATATTGCCAGTACCTTTCAAACAGAATCCGCTGCCTCATGATATTGTCATGCCACCATTACACACAGGTTCACCAAATGCATCTCCTCCAAATGGCACGTGTGATGATCTAGGTTTCCAATATGCAGCATCTGTTAGTAGCAGCATTCTTAAAGATCACTATTTGGATTATGTTTGGAATCGATTGGTTGCCAGAATGTATTATAAAGAAAGAACTGCTCGTTACGTATAGAAGAAAAGACAAAACGAGCATACCAGGAATTCCAATCAATCCAAAAGACTACAAATATCTTTGGCTTTCGGTGGGACAGTTTTGTGCATTTGGATACTAGGGTGGCCTCTTCAGTCTGCGTGTCATCTGCCCTGTAAATTTAAAGAGTTATTTGGCCAACTGGGTCGGCCAATCATCTCCCGAAAAGAGACTGTCCTCCATTTACATGGACGATTTGCCGGGGGCTTGCTCATAGGAACGACACAAATCCTCTCAGAGGGACCAAATGATCGTTTATTGGAACTTCATGCGGAGTTTTTGCAGTGGCCACCTTTCCACCTTTCCACCTTTCCACCTTTCCACCTTCACAAGGCTTAAATTGCAAGTTATCACTGGGAAAACTTTTCTTTGTCACGGCTTGCATCTGGCTAGGCAGGATTTTATGTGTTTTGTGGTCTTTCAAACCTGTGAACCTTGCTTAAATTTAAGTTACTGTTTTGTTTATGTGCGTCTCAGGGCAAGAAGTTGTTGCTGCAACGAGCATGCGAAGCCTCCAGCGGAACACAGGAATAAAAAAATTGAAAAGCTTCCTCTCTCCCTGGCTAAGTGGATATTCCAAGGTAGGCTCTCGAATCTCAGATATCTATGAACAGCATTTAAACTGTGCTGTTAGCCATAAATTAATGGGTGCCTGATAATCTCGATAGTTACATAGAATTTTTCCTTATTATGTTTTATTGTATTATTGGTATTACCTTATGACTTGTATCATATTAGCACTTTTATAACTTGCAAACTTTCAATGTTAGTTTTATTGCTTGAATACATGAATGGACAAATATAATGAGCTGCTGTTGGGTTATTGTTATTATATTGTTATCGTCATCACCTTCATCAGCGAAATGTGAGTTCTTGGCTTGCATGTTAAGTATTTGAAGCACCAAGTCCAAATCGTGGACCTTAGATGATCAGTTATGATGATGGTGAGGATACGTCTGATGCTGCTGCTGATTATCATTATTATTATGTAAACAAGCAATATGTAAACATCGATGGTTGTCTTTCAACTCTCAGAGATGCAAACCTTGGAGTGCCTCAAGGGAGTATCCTAGGACCTGTCTTGTTTCTTATATTTTAGACCATCTACCACAGATACTGGAAAATTCAGCAGCAGACATATATGCAGATGATACTACCATCAGTGCTCTTAAATCAAGTTCTTAAACTGATGTTGGTAAAGTTGCACAATGGACCGCAGGACAATAAAATGGGACTTAACGAGTCCAAAACTAAAACTATGTTAGTAGCTGGCAAACGCCTACATAAGAAGACGAACAGCACCTCACTCACTGTCCATGTCAACTCAGTTGAACGCGAATAAGTCCAGTCCCAAAAACTTTTAGGCGTAATTATTGACACAGCTTAATTTTAATGAGAATATCGGTAATCAATGTAAGAAGCTAATACAGCGTATTGCTTTTTTGAAAAAAAATCAGGCATCATTTACCTTTAGATCAACAAATTCTATATTACAATGCCATGATAAACAAATAATGTATTCTCCAGTGTGTGGGTTTCTACATCTGTTGATAATTCAAATAAATATTTGAACGGGTGTGTCGATTATATGTTAGAATTACTCAGACGAAACATTGGCATGCGTGCTACTGAAAGGCAAATTAGATATGGGTTTTTTAATTAATTCGTCTAAAGTATAAAAGAGAATCAGAAGGTGCTAGGACTTTTCAAGTATCAGCCTCTAGGTTTTGGAATTCACTTCCCAATGGAATTAAGAGTAGCTCTAGTTTAGAAAAAGAAGTCTTATATAAGTATTTTTTAAGTCCTATAAAGATGTTCAGCACTTTACTTAGCTTTGGCTACTTTATTTAATCTCATATTTTTATATTAATCCTAAGATAATTCATATTTTAATTGTTTAACCACCGAGTTTTAATTACTTCATTATTTATACGTATTGGTGTTTATTTTTAACTTGTTTTTGAAAGGCCACGAGTTTATTGGTATTTTATACACAGCTTTGCTTCCGTTGCAGTGCTAAACTTTCGTTTTTATTGAACGATTCAGTTCGATGTATACATGAGTAAATATGCTACTGTTGGCCAGAGGAAAGATCTCTCTGTTAGGAGAAGGAAGGAACTTTACTTTAACGCAAATTGCATCAGGGCTGAATGCCTTGCCTCCAGTTGCAACTGGATTTCTTCTGAGAATTAGGTGTAGACTATGTGGTTGATCTGTGCGAAAACGATGAAGAGGCAGAACCTACCAACACCTGGTTAGCAGTGGAAAAGGACGAGGAGAAGGCAGATCAAGTCTGTGAAGAAAAGGAACTACAATGACTTTTGATCTGGAATTAGGAGTTCTCAAAGATCAACAATGAATTGAAAGCATTGCTCCTTTAAAGGCTTCACCTTTTAGCGAGGATCTGTGTTGGGCAATTCCCTCAAGAGCTGAGCCAGAGCACCTTTATCAGACGCAATGGAAGTAATGCTTGTAGTTTAATTCTTCTTGTTGTGTTCATTTTCTCTAGAAATAGAGCTAGAATTCCTGATCAAGGGCCTCTTTCACACAATATGCATTGCACTGGTTACCTACCTGTTTCAGAATTGAATTCAAATTACTATTTTAGCGTTCAAGGCTATCCACGGGCTGGTTCCTCAGAACATTACGGATCTAATTAACGTTAAGCAACAATTCGACATATGATGTTACGATCTCAGTCTAAACTACAATTATTGCCACCCAGGACCATAACTAAGAAGACTTTAGGTGATAGATCATTTATGGCATCTGCTCCTAAACTTTGGAACAGATTGCCATGAAATATAAGGGCAGTAAAGGATCTTAATTGTTTTAAATACTTTTTAAAACACATCTCTTTAGACAGGCTTTTTATGATTGCTTTTATAGTTCGTTTTCATCCTTTTTTAGTTAGTCAAATTGTATATTCTTAGCTTTTTATGGTTCGTTTTCATATTTTATTTTGCTTAGTCTTATTGTACAAACGCATTAGATCATATTCACATGTATTTTGCGCTATATAAGTAATAAATTATTATTATTTATATATTTAGGATACTTTGCAGCTGTCTAGAATTAGGAAATAGGATGCACGACATTTGCTGCGACAGCCTACCCAAAAGACATCTCTCCGTACAAGAAGCTGCCACCCTGTTGTCCTATACATATATGAATACTATAATAGAAACCCTTACCTGCTTGACTAGAGGATGACTACGAGCTGTCCACAGTACGTGGTCAGCTTGTAGCCTCAAGGTTAACAAACATATTTCCCAAACATTATTTTAAAGAAGACCTCCTTATTTATGGTAACTCCTCCGCGGATAATGTATATTGATACACATAGTCACAGAGCTCATTGTGCTGTAATTGTTTAATTGTCCACTTTGAATTGAAGAGCCTTCTGCAATTATGTTTGGGAAATGGAAGCCCACCACAAAAGCACCAATGGGAATCTTTCTGGCTTCAGTGTTTTCTTAGCCTAATCTGTGTTTCCTAAAGGAAACCATCAGCCCAAAAAGTCATTAAAGTTATTGTTAACATTGAAAGTTATTGTTAAAAATCTTTACCATTTTATTTACTATTTTCTAATGCTGTGTAAATTTTGAAGGTAGTAGTGTTTTCTTTCTCTCATCAGATCACAGGAATTGTAGCTGTTAATTTTGTTTTATTTCCAATCATAGCTTTTCATCACATAAAGAGATCAATTGAGAATGATCAAGATCCCATGTTCAAGTTGTTCATTGCTTTGTTCATGTACTTTCAAGCTACTGTATAAAATGACTACTGCTATCAATTAGCTTTGTTCACCTTTGCTTTTGTTATTCATTTGCTTGGGAAATGCATTGTAGAAGAAACTCTACTAGGTATTGCTGCTGATTGCAAAGATAGCTGTGGTGCTTTGCTTGAGACATAAGCTGTTAACTTAGAGGAAGCCAAAGTAGAGATAATAAAGGAATTGCAAAGAAACGTATTTCCTTCAAAAATAAAGTCTCCAAAACATCCAAGTGATCGTCAAGTACGGTAGTTGTGCACTGGACAGAGAAAAGAAGACTGTGTTAAGGAAGACAAGTTCTCTTCATAAACTGGATCCACTTCTAGACAGAGACAGCATCATGAGAGTTGGTGGACCAATATGAAAGGCAGACCTGTCAGAGGCTCTGAAGACCCTGATCATCCTGCCAAAGTCAAGCCATGTCACTTCTCTAGTTATCAGGCACGAACATGGAAGAACACACCATGGTCGAAAAGGGATCACTGTGAGCGAAACTTATGCCGTTGGCTACTGGATTACCAGCGGAAATACAACGGTGAGACAGTTTGTTTCCAAATGTGTCACATGTCGTTATCTCCAAGATACCATGGGAGAACAAAAGATACCTGACTTATCAAATCACAGCAGTACTTATAAAGCTAGCAGCTCTCCTTAAAACCAATTCTGTCATACAAGCAGTGAGATGATTCATTGGTCAAAGAGGACCTGTCAGAGAAATCCGCAGCAATAGAGGAACAAATTTCATTCACGCCAAAACCAAACTTAACAGGACTATAGAAGAAGAAATTAATGATCAGAAGATCAAGGCAGACCTTCTTGAAGCCAAGGTGTGGGCAAGGAGAGGCAAATCAGGTCAATAAGAAACATCATGAACAGTCTTATGAAAGATCATGCCAATCATCTAGACAAAGAATCGCTGAAGACGTTCCTGTGTGAAGCCGAGTTCGAAATCAACAACAGACATTTGAGCATAGAAACAATAAATGAACCTCTTTCAAACCACCTTTATCACCAAGTATTCTCCTCACAGGAAAGACAAGGCTTACGCTGCCTCCACCTGGCAAGATTAAGAGAGAAGACCTTTACTGTAGCAAGAAAGGGAGATGTACACATCATTTAGGACAAGAGTTTTGGTTAAGGTGGAGTAAAGAATATCTCCAGCAGTTGCAAGCAAAAACTAAGTGAGCAAGGTAGTGTCTGATCTGTCACAAGTAACAGCTCCAAATTGGAAAGATCCGTCAGGAAGCTTGTGCTGCTCATGGAAATGCAGTAGAGACCGGGATTCCCCAAAGAGGAGCTGCAATTGTTCAGTATCCCAGGAAGAAGTGAAGCAGTGATGATGCGGTTTGCACAATTTCAGCAACTTTAAATTCCATCTTGACAAAA
>NC_089321.1:16853592-16878592 GCF_036669915.1 Pocillopora verrucosa | reverse complement strand
TAACCAACAGGTTAGCGACAGGCAGTGAAATAACTTTACTAGTGCATTTTTGCACTCAAAAATCGATGTAAAACTTACTATAAATGCTTATAATTTTTCAAAATGCCACTAAAACTTAAAGGCACACGAACATTCCCTGTGCATTAAACGAAAGTGTGTTAATATTCTCCATCGAAAAGTGAAGTTAAGAATCGCCCTATAATGCAATGCGATCCTAATTTTTGGTATATTGGTACGTCATGTATGTATAATACGTTGTGCGATTCTCGACAATTTTGGTCTTTCTATTAATCCAATCAGGGAGGATGCCTTTGTGAAGAGAAATACAATCATTACGTATTTATTCACAAACAAGAAACAATGTCTCAGCGACTTTTGAAATGTACTATCTGCGGCGGAGACCACTCAATTTTTCATTGTATCAACAAGTGTGGTGTCTGTTCTGGTAATAACTGGCAATGTTCTTGTCCAGCTCATCTACCTCAAAAAAGAAGAGGAAGGCCCTCCAGAGCAATCAACAGCCTGAAGATAAGCAGAGCTACCAAGAGCTTAAAAAAAGTACGACACTTTGGTGAAAGACCACGAGAGGGTGGGCCAGTCCTTCCAAAACCAACAACCGCAGAATCAAGAGCTTGCTGCTAAGTTGGAGGAACAAGAAAAAGATGCGGAGGAGTTGGCAAATCTAGTGCAAACAAAGTCAGAGGCCATCACGACTCTGCAAACTAAGTTGGTGGATGCCAAAAGGACTATTGCCGAACTAAAGGCCAAGCTTAAGACTCTGCGCCAATGCACAGTTGACGAACCTCAGCAGCAACCTCAACAGAAAGACGCCAATCGCACCAGCACCCACAGTCTGGCCACAAGATACCAGAGGGTGCTACAAATCCTTAGGGAAAACAACTGTAGCATGGCAAATGCATTTTGGCTGGCCGGTTGCCCCCGCAGCACCCTCGGAGACTTCATCGCCATCGCTGAATTACGAATTCTAGATGAGCGTGAATTCGAATTGGCATCACGAGAAATATGCGTGGGCTCTGTTAAAGACCTATAAACTGTCTGCTGGAGAAGACTTCGGCGACACCTGCCAGCTATGGCAAACGTGCGACGAGATGGACAGCTGTTGCCATTCAAATTCGATGATCGATTTTACAATTAAAGTTGTCTCTCCTAACACACAGATAGCTCCTTTAGGAGCCACCAATAAAAATAAGTCATAACAGCGTGAACTGATTTACTTGAGACCGAGCAAAATTCAGAGGGGGATTGGGACAAAGTTAAAAATCCAAAATGGCGAATGAACCGAGAATCAAAGCGAGTGTTGGAAGAGAAATTGCCTAGAAATTGTGCTGAACTAACATAAAAGAGCCAGCGACTATTGAGGGTGGGTTGGTCGACAGTTGGCCAACTGCCAACTGTCGGCCAACAGATCGCCGAGAGTCGGGCACCAGACTACCAACAGTCGGCCAACTGTCGGTGAGGGGAGCTGTTCTTCACAATTGCCGAGTTCTCAGTGACTAGAATGCCTCTAAAACCAAACAATGAGTATTGTTGTCAGCTCATTACCTTAAATAAGATTTTAAGGTATTTTAGAATTAGATATGAAGGAGCATTCTCATCCTCAATAGATAATTATTCTTTTTATGTATATATCATTTTCCATAGATATGATTTTCCTCGGCTTTAAGTTGAGACCTTCAACAGACTTGTGTTGTCCAAAAACCATTGGTGGTAAGCAGGAAGTGAAATTCTTGATTGAAACCGGTCATTTGAGTGAGCGAACCTCCCGGAAAACAATGGGAAATGGCTCACTGAAAACAAAACCTAATGAATTAAAATAAACACAAAAGAAGAAAAGCTGTCATTTCGTTTGCAATTGGACTTTGGTTTTTTAATTCCAAACCCTCGGCTACAAGCTGAACCCCCTTTCTCCTGAAAAAATCTCTTAAACTTTTGTGTCCAATACTGAAAAAAATCGCTCGGCTTACAGGTGAAGAAATACGGTAATTCTTTCATTTAGGTGTGCATATATTTTCAGTATATGTCTTGAGTCAAGTGTTTAAAAGACAATGAAATTAGATACTTTCCTTGTTGTTCAAGGACACCAAAGAGTTAAGTCAATGAAGATTAAAGCTAAGGAACTTACTTGAAGTAAAATAACAAGAATCTTAACCAGAGAAAAGAGGTATGATTTTGCTTATGTAATTTCTATTTGTATGCCTTTGGATTGTTTGTTATCGCACACAAAATGTTAGATTCAAATCTAAAAATAGTATTATCGATTCAAAACCAAAGATAAGTGCTCGAGATCAATAGGTCTCCAATTCCAGACAAGATATGTTTGTTTAAGAATCCAAACCCCCTACAGTTGAAACTGCAACTGCAACGATTGGAGGGCATTTGGTATATTTTCTATCCTGGAAAAGACAGTTAATTTGGTCCAAGTCGAGTCTACTCGCTGGCAGATAGAACTAAGGGTCTAAATGAAAAAGTTTTGAAAATATTATTAAGTATTGCTAAGGGTCTAAATGAGAAATTTTTGGATATAAATAGGAAATGAATTTTGCATATAAAGCATTAAAGGAATGAAAATGAAATGTAAGGGCTGGCGGACTAACTCCTGCACCTCTTGGGAAACACTAAGGACCACAAATTCATCTTCCAAAGAGCAAGAGGAATAAAAGAGGAAATTGAAATAAGTACCTATGTGGAAATAAGAGAGAAAGGAACAAGCAGTGGCAAAAGTTAAACGTAAGAGAGGGAGGGAGGGAAGATTGTTTCTTTTAGTAAGCCTTTGCCAGACATGTTATCCATTGTGCACTACTTTTTTGCAGTATCTAAAGAAAAACAACATAGCAAAGGGTGCAGGATAGTACAAAGCTCGACCGCTTGAAATACACAGCCTATGAAAAACGGGCCTTGGTCACATTTGGGGCAGTCACCCGTAGTACCTTCATAATGTGAGGATTATGTCTTCTGAGATATCTGATCACCTCCCAGTTATTGTAAACAGGAAATTTAAACGCTCAAAGAACAATGGAGATCAACACACCACAATAACTTAATCATCACGACAGCAATTCTTAATAAAGAGCAGCTTGTTTCATCCCTGCATGAAGCCCTCTGGGACTGCCTTTGTATTTGAGGATCCAAATGATGTAGTTGACACCTAGTATAAAATGTTCAATGGTATTATTGACGAGCACCTCCCTCTGAAGCAAAAGAGAGTGAGGCGTAAAGTCCAACCAAAATGGTTCAATGCCAAAATCCTGAAAGGGATAAAGGCTCGTGACAAGCTTCTCAAGAAAGCCGGAAAAACCAAGCAGAGAGCAACTGGAATTTTTTTAAGCGAGTAAAAAATAGTCTGACCAAACTTATCAGGAATACAAAACAATTGTACATAAAAACTAAAATTGCTGAAAACAAGAACAATTCTTGGAAACTCTGGAACCTGAGTAAGTGTTCTGATGCTCTGCTGTAATTAGTTGTTTTTCAACAGCTCTGATTGGTGCATTTCGATCCTTGCTGTTTCATTCAGTGACTTGCTCCCTTGGCGATCCGCTGTCGCACAGCTCTCCTGTTGCCTTGTTTTTTGATGGGCATCCATGCTTCTTGAATTTCTATTCCACCCTCCCACGATTGAAAGTTAGGATAATCTATGCAAGTAGTTCGCACAGAGAATGGCTGTACTGCGGAAATAAGATGCTTGCTGCCTCTTGATCAGAGGAAACTTAATTATAATGCAAAGGTCAAGCAGACAAAGCTGTATGCCTCAACCGTGTGGACATCCTACTCTGCAGAAAATATTCTGAAAGTTTTCTGGCTACAGAAACGCACAGCTGGGTGCTGATACGAAAGCAAAGGGTGTTTAACTTTTTAAACAATTAGGTTGGGTCCTTTTTATGATGAAGCAAGAATATATAAGTCAATTTTGGTATTTAACAGACTGCTGGCGATTGCCCATCCATATGACTCAGATGGTAATAATCTGGAATAAGATCCCCAGCGAGATGAGAAAGAAACAGAATCTTATAGGCTTCAAGAAATGCATGTTAGAACAATTACTGAATAATTTTTGTCATGTGTTTTTAAATTTTACATTTTATTAACTGACCTTATCTTTGCCCTGTTTTAATATACCAGATAGTTTAAATTTTAATTATATCATAGATGTATTTTAATAACTCCTTACAGAGTAAGTCTTTAATGCTTTTATGTGATGTCATTAGTTTTTTAATTTGTAATATTTATAGGGCCAGGGGTTCTTCAGTATATTTATTGCTTTGTGTAGCCCTTGTTAAATAAAGTTAATTACTATATTATTATTATTATTACATGTGAGTCAACTAAAATGAAAAAAATGTCAGTGAAGAAGCTGGTTTATCCAAAGTTTACACCAATCATTGTGTGGGAGCTACTGCCATCACTCTCAGCTTCAACGCCAGGATTTCAATAGGCCACTTTGTGGCCATTTCAGGACACCAAAGTGAGCAGGCTCGTGATCTACAACTCTCATCATTCGACCTTTTAACTCCACAAATGCAGCCAAATCTTTTGAGAGCCTTGCCTACTTCCATCAACATCCATAGCCAGAAATCAGAAGTTTCTCAGCAATTGATGCCGTTCCAGACCAAACAAGTGAGGACAAAATAGCTCTCTCAAATTGGTTTTACCCTGAATTTCAGAATGACATCAAAGGATGGTTTTCTACTTTCATCTCACACTTTCCTCATGATTGAACAATGGCACTAATTGTTTACACATACAAAGCTCAGAAACAGCTTTTTTTGGGTGAATTTCAGGAAACGTGATTACATTTACTTTGATTGTATTGATGAGTAAGGTCGTACCACAGGTTGTGCAATGGCTGGCTTTTACACAATTGTTTCTTTTATTTTCTGGTCAAGTAAGGCTATACAAACATTTTTGGTTCAATAAAAGGGAACTCTTTCGATAATTGCCAGGAACATCCACTATTTGTCATCCCTGAAATTGCAAAGGTGTTGCCTAAAATGTAATATTTACATCTGAATGATAACTCTTAGATGCCAGCTTGCAACTCTGCTTAGGCAGATACACTATACCAACTAAGACCATTCCTAGCAAGGTTAACAGCCAATTTGTCTCACTGTTATAACCCCAATAGCAAGCAGGCAGTGGAAGAAGCAAGGATCAAGTATAAAGGGGTACACTTCTCTCAAACAGTATATACCACTGATATCCATCAAACGTCTAATGAAAAGGTGGAATAGAGCTGATAGTTACTCCTGATACTAAGATAACTTTGACATTGACACAGGACATCATGATACCATTGTGGAGAAGGGTCTGTTAACCTGTCGTTCGTCGCCTCTGCCTGGGAATCAGGGGAAAGTGGTAAAATGACCAAATACCTCAAAATGACTTTTCATTAAAGTGATGCTAAACTGTGGAGCTCACTTTCTTTAAGCATTTGACTATGCTAATCTTTACTTTCATTTAAAACCAAAATTAACTAATGCGACAGCACATTGATATTTTGATTATTTTTATTAATTTTTTTATATTTTACCTTGTTTGCTTGTATTGCATGCCATTAAAGTGACTTTAAATAAAATGGTTGAGTTGTGAGATACAGTCTTCTCATTGTGGTGTAGTGTTTTATATGACACATAGCTAAATTAGAGTAGATATTGTAGATTAGATTATCACTTAATGTATTTTAATACTTTTGAGGTACTTCTTAAGATATAGTTATTTAGATTTTACTTGTTTCCATTTTTTCCTTTTAATACAGCTTCAATGTCTTATTTTAGGCCACTTCCACTCAGTTATGAATATGCCTCCACCTGGAACTGAGAAATCTTTCCACAGCAACCTGGCGACAAATGGCAAAAGACAGGCTACTTATTACAAAATGGTCGTGTCACCATGTGGAAGCTAAGCCAAGGACGTAAACAATGTAAGCTTCAAAATCACATGGAAATGACTTTTCTAGAATATCAGGCATTGTTATCGCCATGCTAAAGCCTGAATCTAAGACTAATTGAGGATGCGTTACTGCAGAAGTGCTTACATGGCAAGAAACAGGATCAAACAGATCTCTGAATGGGATGGTGTGGCTGAGAAATTCAAAAGAAATTAACATTGAAAGTGATACATTTCAATATTGGCGCAGTTGCTGTTGTTAAGCTTTTCCAAGCCCTAGACATCCCTCTTTGCAAATATACTGAAGAGGGTTACAGACTTCAAGATCTGCTTAGTGCAGATGTAGTGCAACATAAAAGCAAGTACCAAGAGGAGATGAAAAATGATCAGAGGCCACAGAAGGTAGTTCATGGTAGTTCATGCAGCAAGGTTGCTTTATGGACAATGTTTCTTTGTTTAATCAATCTAATATTACAGATGAACAGTTCTTTGAAGTGGATAGCAACTTGGGGCATATGCTTTACTTCACCCCTGAATGGTCTCCCAAACACTTCAGAAAATGGGCAAAATTAGTCTCTTAGCACACAGAGCAGCTATTCCAGAAGTATCACCAAGAACGAAAGTGAAAATAGAGGGGTGAGAGGTAAAGCATGTTGAGCTGAAGTATCGCCAAAAACCAAATAAGTGAAAAGAGAGGGGTGAGAGGTAAGGCATATTGAGCTGAAGTAACTTTCGGAGAACAGCTTATGTCAGTGCAAAGCAAGTGAAGATTATTCAAAGCTAGATTGCATATGAACTGATAGTTTCCTCAATAACCAAGGGAGGGAAGTATGAAAATATTACAAACAAAAGAGGTGATGCAAAACCTAGAGAAATCACCTTAAGACACAGCTCTGACTATGAAAGAAGTTGGAATACTACTTTCCCTTTCAACAGATATTATCATATACAACTTCTACAAGTATGCTAGAGACCATTTCTAGCACCTATCAACTCACAAACAATCTCAGCTTAGGTCTGGACGGGACAGATTTGTGTACAACTGGTTGTTCCACAAGAGCCTAAACACTTGCAAGAAGGAGAAGGAATGTTCTGCTTCTTATGCAAGCAACAAAAAAGTTTCACGCCACACCCTGTGAACAGTTTATGAGATGATCCAGCAACACAAAGATCCCATTGAGTCTGAAATACAGGGACAAGTCTCTATATTTTGTTACCAAAAACTGTGAACTCTACATTTCATTAAAAAAAAAAGTGCAGGAAAAGAAACTCCACAGAAATGACCTCATGTTTAAGGCATATAGGGCAGCATACTGGCTTGTCAAAGAGAAAGTCTGAAATCCAAATTTCTCATCATAGGCTAATCTGCAAACATTGTTTGGTTTCCATGAGAATTTCCAGTACTCAGCACAGAGTTCCATTGGGGTAATATTGTTCGTAATTAGGAGCTCTTTTGATGACAACTTGTTGGGGAAGGTATAGAGAGCAAATTGCTCTGGTCTTTTAACTGCTAAGGTCAAAGATGTATCTTTCCTGGGAACAAAACAGAGAACATTGAAACACGTTCATTGCGGATTGAAATGTTCTGAAAAACTACACAAAGCCAATGCAAAAAACCACCTTAACCCTCCTCACAACTCAAAGAAAACACGCTCTGTCTAAAGGTGAAAGACTGTAGCTCTCTGGTTTCTAATAGTGCGACACTGATAACTGGTCACTTTAGTGGCATGGCTAGTCATCGAAAGAAAATAAATCCACCGTCACCGTCAATGGGTGGCCTTTGTCAGATTTTGTGGCAAGAGGCAACATCAGAGGGTCCATTTAGGTAGCATGTGTGCAAGACAACTAGATTCTGCTATTAAGGTTCTCTGCCACTGCTTGAACTTTCCAATTCAATGAGGTAATAACAAGAAAAGGAATGGTAATAAAATTATGAGAAATAACCAAAATTAAATTTAACTTTTTTTGGTCCACCATTCTTTACCAACACCTTTTGAAAGATTTATAAGCCCTCAGAGCATTAAAAGAATACAGCAGCCATACAGTGACATTATGACCACCATTTTCACCATCAAAATTTCACAATAGCTAAAAGGGAAGAGATGAGAAGCAGAGACCATTTAAAGTATTAACAGTTTGTTACTTTCACTCAAGTTTCATATTCTCAGTTACTAATTTAATTGAAATATATCTCTAGCAAAACAACTGTGAAATTTCTTCAACAACAGTTACACAAAGCTAATTATTGAAAGGAAAATTCTGACAGATTAAAGTAATACTTTCTGAGTTTTGTCAAGAGAGGCTTGTGTTGCTGATTTTAAAACATGTACAAACAACCACAGTTACTAATTCAACACATCAGACTACAGAACAATTAAGGAAAGTAACAAAAACGTATTGCTGCACAGTCTAGCAAGTTTATAATATAAATACCTCCAACATCATGAATGTATCCTAACTAAAGTATCTGTGCATCTCTAATGATGCAGTCTGTTACACAACTGTCTATTGACATGTTGCTAGGTGGATGTATCTATTTACCAGTCAGTTTTATCTCATTTGATCTTTCCAAATTTTTTCACAATACAAGGAGAGAGGAAAACATAAAGCTAACAAAAACTAGGTTTTGTAGAATAAGGAAGGCCATATGAACCACCACCACAAGCTCAGCCTGTTAAAAGGAATACATTATCCATGACCCATGCTCAACTTTTTGACATAGTTGTCAGTACGGTGAACTGCCTCAATTTGGGAAGAAAATTTGGATAGGATCAGATGCATAACAGAAGTGCGAGTAATCATCAATTCCAACCTCACCCTAAATACTATACAAACAACTGACTACACTATAATGGTTTGGTTAGTTTTTGTCATCATTGAAAAATCTCTGCGAGCACTATTACCCAAAGTGCTTTTGCCAAACCTCGCTATCATCTGAGCAATGTAAATTTTAAGTTCCTAGCTTGTAAACTTGGTCTAACCAACTCTTTAGCAAATTATAATGGTTGATTTGCCTAATTGATGGTTTATTTACAAATTCTGAATCCAGAGAGGATTAAAAAACATTTAAATACCCCCTTTGGAATGTAACAAGAGTATTTGTGTAATCAATGCGAACATTACCAGGAGAAGGGCAGACCAGAATATTTTTCTTTTTGTCAATATAAAGAGCAAACATTCGACTCTCCTGTTTCTTATGTCAACACCTGGTCTTCTTATTCTTCACCTTCGACCATGAGTTCAAATCAGTCAAAAATCTGCACTGGCCGAGAAGGGAAGAGCATATGCCGACAAATAGCCAGGACTGCGAAGAGAATAAGTAACAAGTCACGAGGCTCGACAAAAAGGCATTTGAAAGCTCAAGACTTCAGAAACACACAAGCTGACAGAACCCAACTAAACGGGTAAATTTGACAGCTGAAAGGTAAAACAATTCATTATTTACCACCAGCCTCGTTTTTCCAAGTTAAAGTTCAAGAGTTTAAGAATTCAGATATCACTTCTAATGTTATTATTGTAAAGACTTTACTCTTGTCAACAACTGACCAAGTATTCACATACCTAATTAAACTGTTTACATTCAAGCAAAAGATACCTGTCTATTTAAAGAAATCCAAGAAGCATTAATGCTATGTTTTAGGAAGTGTGTAAACAAACTTTTATGCTAGTAAATAAATTTATATTTATTATATGCAGATAGTAGTATATAATGCCTCCAAAAATAGATTTTTTAACACTTATCGCAAAAAGAGACAGCACAATAGCTTCATTGAATGACTTATTTGAATTCCATGTGTTTTACCAAGTTGAACCAAGTTTGAGTAGTCTTGAAAATGTATAGAAACAAGTTAAATTTAAATAGAGAAGTGTTAAAAAGCAGCAAGACACAATTGCTGACAGACTTAGTGAATCAGCGTCAGAAGAATTACAAACAAAGAATCAAGTAGTTGGTGATGAAGCCAAAGCTAAGTTTTTAAAATACGCAGAGCGATTTGCAATTTATCAGAAATCGTTTGTGATTGAAAAGCTGCTGTTTAAATAGGAAGTGCTTAAAGCAATGACATCAGTATAGTAACAAAAATGACCGATGTTTTGAGTTTGCAAAAGTACACAGGCTAGAGAAATTGTCAGTTCCCACGTGGGATGGCGTTAGAAAATCTTACACAACTAAGGAGCCCGAATTTCAGTATTGAATGAATAAGTGCAAACAAGACAAAGATTAACAATTGCAAAGGCTTCAGAAAGCGTTACCTAAAATCTGTTTTGGTTGGATCAAGTAAGGCAAAATGATTGAGCAGGCGTGGAAAATTCTCAATACCAAATTTGGAGATCAAAGGAAATTAATGGATACACCCTTAACTGAAATTACAAATCTCCAGCCAGTAAAGTGCAACTCGAAATTGCTTTGTCACTAAGTGGCTAGAATTCTTGGTTTCATAAACAGCATGGATCAAATGGCTGCGCAGTGACAAAACCTCAGAAGCACCCTTTCTAATGTCTCAGCTTTTATCAAAGTTAGATCCAAAAGATAACATTGAGTTTGGCTAAGAAATGTATTTCTCAGCCAAAAATGAGAAGTGCATTGAGTGGTTGGATTACCAGAGGAGAGAAAGCCTATCGTTCAGCCATATTACTCAGATGGAAACTCACAGATGGCAGTTATTCCTGCATACTGCACCTGGTTAAAGCATTTGTTGCCCCTTCAAAGAAAAAGTCAGCACCGTGCTTGGAGTTGACGGGGTGCCTCTCAATTGCAAGATTATACATTACATGTAAAGAAGCACTAGAATTTGCTGAAAGAAGCACTAGAATTTGCAAGAAAGAGTTCTGGATTCATTCTCAGACCATGTTAACACGGCGTAAAACCTCTCCAAGAAAGTTCAAATTGTTTGTTTTGGTAAGAGTAGCTGAAATCCAGGAAACAATGGGCTCTGAAGCGTGTGAATATATCAGATCTGATCATAATCCTGCTGACGTCCTGATGAGAGGAACTCGGCTAGAAAAGTTGAAGACCTGGTATGAAGGTCCTCCATTCCTGAAATGCCAAGAAGAAGAATCACCCAAGTTTAAAGAGAATCCTAATAGATGTGGTGAAGAATTTTCAGAGGAAATGAAGCCGCTCAACAACTTCAAAGCTGTGAACGCCCTAAAACAAGTAGATTGCTCAGCTACATCAACGTAGTCAAAAGGTAACCCTATTTTGGAATATTTGATGAAATCTTGTTTGACGTTCGCCAAGGCAAGGAAAACTTTGGCCAACGTTCTACGATTCACCAACAGCACAAGATTGAAAGTAAAAAAGAGACACCATTTTACAGAAGAATTGAGAGAATCTAAACTGTGGTTATTCAAATGTAGTCAACAGACAATCAATTTATATACTGTAGACAAGAAGCTGATTCCAGCATCAGATGAACAAGGTGTGTTATGTGCACATAGGAGACTAGAGAACATCGGATCGTTACCAGATGAGAAGCATAATCCCATTATCCTTCCAAGGTCATCAATTAATACTCTTGAAACACCTTTACTAAAAGCAAGCACATTGCAGTTACAAAAGTCTCATCTATGAATCAAGCAAGCGTTTCTGGATCGTGGGTGTGCAAAATATGGCCAAACAGGTGACTGGTAAATGTCTGACCTGCAAGAAGTTGCAAAGTCAAATGATGAGTCAGATTCTGAGACTAAACATTGCAGCAGGTCTCCCAGTGTTCAGCAACACAGCAATTGACATGTTTGGACCTCTGCAAATAAGAATCGACAGAAAAACACTAAAGGAAGCACAAGAAATCATATTTACATGCAAGAGTGGTCCATCTAGAGCTTGTAACAGACAGCTCATATATGGCTTTTCAGAGATTTGCCTCACTCAGATGATATCCCAGTAACTGTTGGTTGGATCGAGATACAAACTTTGTTGACATACAAAGTTATTTGAACAAAACTTTGCAAGGCTGGGACATTCCCAAACTTCAAAATGTCTTCTCAGAAGAATTTTCATGCTCTCTCCACTGGGAGTGGAAAATACCACAAGCTAGCCATCAAAACAGAGTGATAGAAAGTCTCATCAAATCAGGAAGACAACCCTTAGATGCTTCATCAAAGAATCACACCTTTACAGAGGAACAGGGAAGAATGTATCTGGCAGAGATGACATATTTGATCAATGGGTGTCCTCTTTGTCCTAGCTCTGTCTAGATCCAGGAAAATCTGCCAGTCACGAAAAATGACCTCTCAATTGAACACTACTTTCAGCCTCCTTTGCTGGAGTCAGAACAGAGTGTTAACCCAGGACAACTCAAGAGTAGCACTAAGAAAGGAGTACAAGAGTTCTGGAGTTGTTGGACGAAATATTTTGCCCCAAATTTACTACTGAGGAATAAATGGTACAAGAAACGCAAACACCTTTTAAGAACAAGAATGGTATGGGGGTGGAATCCACCCCAAGGAGAACATGGAAGATGGGCTTAGTAATTCAGACGTATCCTGGACAAGATGGACTCACAAGGAAAGCCAGGATGTAGACTGCTACATCACTTTATGACCTTCCAATTCACAAGCTCTGCTTAATCGCATCCAAACAGGAACTAAATGCAATGTAAAAATTGAAATTTATTTAGTTGCTCAGTCTATTCACAAGTATAAATAAAGATTTGCTCAATGAATAATTTATTTATGCAAGGACTGTGACTAATCTCAATAGGATTCAGAAACATGGAAATGTGCTCTTTGGTGTGTACGGGGTTAATTGTGTAATCAATGCAAACATTACCAGGAGAAGAGCAGACCAGAAATATACATATTTTAATTCCATTAGATACTTTGATATGATATTTTTATATCATGTACATATGTTTGTGATTAGTTTTAACAATTGCCTATTTATATATTTCTCTGTGAAATACGCAATTCAGTCTAATGACTGCCATGTATTTGTGAATAAACATTCTATCTATCTATCTATCTATCTATCTATCTATCTATCAGAATTCTTGACTTTTTGTCAACATAAAGTGCAAACTTTAAACTCTTCTGTTTCCTGTGCTGACACCTGGTCTTCTAATTCTTTACCTTCGACCATGATTTAGAATCAACAGTTAAACAACTTTTATATTGCTATACAAAATATATAATTATAGTCATAATAGAATAAGTAAAGGCTATGGTTTAGTAAAGATATCTCTATAACTTGATTTAAAATATTATTCTGGCTATTCTTTGTAACCTTACAGGTAGTGACTTATCATTGTCCTGATGTAGCTGTTTAGGGTTTCAAATAAGTTCTAATGATTTCATTGCTCAGTCATTTGTCATATTTTTGAAGATGTCACCAATTTTGATTAGGACTTCTATAATGGAGTAGTTAGTGTCCTTGCAGATTATAGGCTTCCCATGAAATTGGCAGCAAGGATTGTTTCCTCGAGTTGTAATTACTTTTCTCGACAGATAAATGGACAAATCAAGAAACCAAACCCTCACCATCAACTAATTAGGATGCATACAGATACATACTTAATTACTTGTTACTTTATTTATAACCAGTTTTCTTTTTTTCAGAACGATTACAAGATGAGAGCGATAAAGGAACCTTACTGTCCATGTTGCAATAGCTGGTATCTCTTAATTGGCCTTGGAGATATATTCCAACATCTAAGAACTTTTTGTTGCAGGAGACAGTGAATTGACTATAGATGACATTAAGGGTTTTCTACAGTTCCCAGCAAATTTCAAAGAATATTTGCTTAGGTTCTCTCTAGGATACATTCCTAGTCGAGGTGGAGTCCTTCTTAGTCTTTGCCACAAGTTCACCATGCCTACCTCAGATTGGGCTAGGTATCATCAACATAGAGTTCAACAATATCAAATTTATCTCCTCATCCACATTCATTTCACGTAACATTACAGAGGTCCTTCCCAGACCAAGGTAAATTTACTACTTCACTCAAGGCTGTATGGGAATCAATGGAGAAGCCTTTTCTAGCCTTGTTTAATTTCCATAGGTATTGCTTTAAGATGGATTCCAGCTTTTTGAGGTATAATATAGTTTGTCATCATGCATTTTATATTTTACTGTAACCACAACTAGTCTTTTCCCTAACATTGCTGTTTAGGGTTTCAATTAAATTCTAATGATTTCATTGCTCATTCATTTATTAGGTTTCTGAAGATATCACCAATCTAAATTACAACTTCAATAGAGAAGTAGTTAGTGTCCCTATAGACTGTTGGCTTCCCAGAAAATTGACAGTGAGCATTGCCAGGATTGTTTCTTTAAGTTTTACTTTCTTTTTAGAAAAGATTAAAGAACAAATCAAGAAACCACATTCTCAAACTAATTAACAATGAGTTGGATTCCTTGCAAGTCTTTGCCACAAGTTTAACATGTGTACCCTAGTTTTGGCCTAGCGTCAACAAGATTAAGTCTAACAATACAGAACCTATCCTTGTCATCCTCAAGTTCATTTTGTACAACATTACAACAGTCCATCCCAGACAAAGGTAAATTTGGAATAGCCTTGTTTAGTTTCCATAGGTATTGCTGTATGGTGGATTCAAGCCTTCCATATAATAATTCAGTTTGTTTTGTTTTAATGTTTTTATTCTCATTTTTTTTAATTTCAATTTTTAATTTATGTAATATGCACTGTAATGCAATATTCAATGTATGTACATCTTGTAATTTTTTGAGGGCTTATTTTACATTCCATATTTCTCTATGTACTTTGTTATACTTCTACTATTACACTCAATTTAGGCTCGATACTGAACTTTTTGCTCTTAAAATTGCTTGACACATTTTTTATACTTAAATTTTTCTCTGCAGGCTCCCATTCAATCGAGCTTGTCAGCCTGGATAAGTGCTGCTATTAATAAGTATAAAAAGTAAATTTTCACTTTCAAACTGTAAGCATTATAAACTCGTAATTGGATTCATAGAATCAGCTTTGTTAAAATGTTAAAAATTTTGTTAGACTTTTTTTCTTGTCATTATTAATTATGCTATATATATATTTATATATCCATTTTGTAATGGAGACCTCAACGAGGTCAGTTGGAAACACACTATTAAGAGGTTTAACTGCTCTACATGCAGGCATTCAAATAGTAACTACAATGTTTTCACTTCACAGCAATGGGAATGCCTGTAATGTATGTGTTCAACCAACAACAAAAATGAAGAGCAAGTATAGCTTATTTATCAGCTATGAATCAGGAAAGAAGTTTGGAATAACTGAGTAACTTAATAAACAACCCTTTGCCTCAAAGGAATTCCCAGCTCTTAATGTATTTAAAGAAAAACAATTTGACTTCATATTTGGTCTATGGTGGGCAGAGAATTCGACTGAAAAAAGAACAGTCATGTTTCTTTTTAAAGTTTCACCACCTTTAACAGTTACAACTGAGACTACCCCTTGTGGTTCCTAACACATGAAAATTACAATGGTACAGGTAAGAGTAAGTCTGTTTCAGAAATATGGCTAATCAGGGCAGTGTTTGACTCCATTTTCCAGGGCATGAGTTGACTTAGAATATTCTGGAATGAGCAGCCTCAATATTCATATTAATTTACACATCTGTGTTACTGCTGTGTCTATATACAGTGGATTGTTCATCTAACGTCCCTAATGTTACAAACAATGTGTTTTTACATCATTTGAGTTTTCTTTATGCATTTTTTTTTTGGTAAATGCCATTGCCAATCAGATCCTGTAGCAGCCCAGCTACTTTTAAGAAATATCTCTAAGAATTTCTTTTTAGGAAAGAGCTCAGTGCTAGTTTAAAACATTTGACGTAAAGTAAAGCACTTTTTGAATATTTACATAGTTTTAAAAGCTATATAAATTTCTCTTATTACAATTATAAAATATTCTGGATAAATTCAACTGTAACTTTTAAATGTTAATCCATTTTAATTCTGGCTATCTGTGGCCAGACACTTCTTATAATAAAAACCGTTTCAAAGCTCTAGTTTTAATTATAATTTGCTAAAAGATAGGCTATTATTTTAACCTTCCTTGTTCCTTATTATGTTAAACACAGAACACATAGGATGAGAAGTTGATGAATATTCACACGTGATAATTATTGGATGCTGCACACCCACCATGATGAACAACACCAACCCTTTTTACAGTACATGGTTATTGCCATAATTGCTATGACTCGTGCGCATTTTGAGTTTACTTTTTCTCCCCGCATGCTATTTAACTGTTGTGTATGGAAAGTCTTTTTGTTTCCATTGTGATGATTTTTATCCTTCTGCAATTGATCATTTTCACTGTTGCGCATCAAGAGAAGATGCTCAGTAGATTAGGTTAAGAAATTACAATGTTATGGGAGATAGGGTAAGGAAGCACTTCTCCAATTTTTAAGTCTCGTTGTTTTCCCCAACTTTAGATATTCGTTGAAATGTTTTGTGCAAATCTTTTTAACTGTGGGAATAAATTAGCACTTCCTGGGAAAAAGATATTGTAATTGAATTTGTGATATTTTTTAGTAATAAAAGACAAAAGGTTTAAATATTAAATAACATACCCATGACTAACAGAGGGTTAAAAAAATTAGGCCATTTGCTTTCAACTGAAATAGTTTATACTTTCCCAGTTGTCTTTCTGACACGAGAGAAATGCTGCTCCTTCAACAGGAATTTGACCAACTACATTTATGTTTTGTGTTTGTTATAACTCTGAGTTATAAATCATTGCTCCATGATTAATTTCCACTTTCCTTCAACAACTTTTACGATTGTAGCTGTTTGAACTGAATTCCTTGCTAGCAGGGGCCTCTTTGAAGGGCATTACTTGATGTATCAATACTAGTTTTGAGAGGAAATGTACTAATGTAATGTAATCTCTGTGACTCTAGCATTTGAACATTCAGGCTGTTGACACTGCCTGGTGAAACTCATAGACATTGAAACTGTCCCCAAATGCCCACTTTGCAAGGCTCCCATCGGAATAGGTACTCTTCACATCAACATTGCACTCAACGACATCATAGGAAAGTTTGATGTCAAGTGTGAAAGTTGTGGTTGTCTATGACAGGGAAGTTTCACGAGCACAAGCAACACTAAAAAGTATATGGAAAGTTCACAATGCAGTGTGCAAATGAAGGGTGTGGAGAGATGGTGGCAAGGGAGGGGATGGCAGCATACATTGCCTAATATGCAAAGCACAAGGTCCCTTGCCAGAAATGCGGTAGGAAAGTAACAAAGGAATGTTTAGAGAATATTATGTCCACTAGGCTGCGGAACAAACCTTCTACAGCAAGCTATTGTCAATTTAATTATGCAATCAAATGTAAAATGGTTATCCAGGCCAATAAAGTATCCAAAAGTTGCACTAGCCAGCTCATCTCCGGTCCCTACTATAGAACACAAATGTCTTTCTTTAGTCTATCGTTTTTCAAACAAACAACGCTGATTACAGTAAAACGTTTTGCACGCACTTTGCAATGTAATATAGCAGGTATTCAACATATTGTGTTCGTTGAAGTTGTTAGTTTTACTCCATAAGTCCGCTTCCAATCATATTTCATATTATATTTCTTCTGATCATATTTCATCATGTCGCATGTCATGCAGCCTCTTTGCCGTTTGGCATTAATTCAGCACTAGAGGATTCCAGCAAATGTGAGTTTTGGTATTTTGTAAGCTTCATCATTACTTTCATTGTAATTTTCCTAAGTGTATTTAGTTTAATTTAAATTGTTATAGGTTTTCACTTGTTATTTTGTTTACAGTTTTAAATGATGCTACCAACTGGTATCAGAGATTGTTGAAATAGAAGAGATCATTAAGTTGCATTAAAAACTGTCTGTATTTATTGCTGAAAGTCACTCATAGCAGTCACAGGCAGGCTCCAATTGATGCTACATTTGAGCGAGTGCCCAGAAAGTGCAGTCTCAGGGCAAGAAGTGTTGCTAACAGAGCATGCCCTCCAGCGGAACCAGAAAAAAATTGAAAAGCTTCCTCTCTCATTGGCTAAGTGATATTCCAAGGTAGGCTCTGAATCTCAGATATCGATGAACGGCATTTAAACTGTCTGTTAGCCATAATTATGGTGCATAACTTAGTTACATAATTTTTACTTATTATGTTATATTGTATTATTTGTATTACCTAATTACTTGTATCAATTTTAGCACTTTTATAACTTGCAACTTTTAATGTTATTTATTGCTTGAATACATTGAATGGACAAATATCATGAGCTGCTGTTGGGTTATTGTTATTATTATTGTTATCGTCATCATCTTCATCATAGAAATGTGAGTTCTTGGCTTGCATGTTAAGTTTCTGAAGCACCAAGTCCAAATCGTGGACCTTAGATGATCAGTTATGATGCTGGTTGCTGGTGATGATACTGCTGATGCTGCTGATGATTATCATTATTATGATGTAAACAAGCAGTATGTAAACATCGATGGTTGTCTTTCAACTCTCAGAGATGCAAACCTTGGAGTGCCTCAAGGGAGTATCCTAGGACCAGTCTTGTTTCTTATATTTATAGACCATCTACCACAGATACTGGAAAATTCAGCAGCAGACATATATGCAGATGATACTACCATCAGTGCTTATGTTGATTAAATATAGATCAGCACTGACAGCCTTAAATCACGTTCTTCAGGCTGACGTTGGTAAAGTTGCACAATGGACCACAGACAATAAAATGGGACTTAACGAGTCCAAAACTAAAACTATGTTAGTAGCTGGCAAACGCCTACATAAGAAGACGAACAGCACCTCCCTCACTGTCCATGTCAACTAAGTTGAACTCGAATAAGTCCAGTCTCAAAAACTGTTAGGCGTAATTATTGACACAGCTTAATTTTAATGAGAATATTGATAATCTATGTAAGAAGCTAACACAGCGTATTGCTTTTATGAAAAAAATCAGGCATCATTTACATTTAGATCAACAAATTCTTTATTACAATTCCATGATAAAACAAATAATTATGGCTCCAGTGTGTGGGTTTCTACATCTGTTGATAATTTAAATGAACATTTGAACGGGGTGTGTCCCGATTATATGTTCGAATTACTCAGACGAAACATCGACATGTGTGCTACTGAAAGACAAAGTAGATATGGGTTATTTAATTAATTTGTCTAAAGTATAAAAGAGAATCAGAAGGTGCTAGGACTTTTCAAGTATCAGCCTCTAGGTTTTGGAATTCACTTCCCAATGGAATTAAGAGTAGCTCTAGTTTAGAAAAAGAAGTCTTTATATAAGTATTTTTTTAAGTCCTATAAAGATGTTCAGCACTTTACTTAGCTTTGGCTACTTTATTTAATTCTCATATATTTTATACTAATCCTAATATACTAATCAAGTCTGTGAAGAAAAAGGAACTATAATGACTTTTGATCTGGAATTAGGAGTTCTCAAAGATCATTAATGAATTGCAAGCATTGCTCCTTTAAAGGCTTCACCTTTTAGCGAGGATATCTGTGTTGGGGAATTCTCTTAAGAGCTGAGCCAGAGCACATTTAACAGATACAATGGAAGTAATGCTTGTAGGTTAATTCTTCTTGTTGTGTTCATTTTCTCTAGAAATTGAGTTAGAATTCCTGATCTAGGGCCTCTTTCACACAATATGCATTGCATTGGTTACTTTTCTGTTTCAGAATTGAATTCAAATTACTTATTTTAGCGTTCAAGGCTATCCACGGGCTGGCACCTCAGTACATTACGGATATAATTAACGTTAAGCAACAATTCGGACGTATGATGCTACGATCTCAGTCTAAACTACAATTATTGCCACCCAGGACATTAACAAAGAAAACTTTAGGCGATAGATCATTTATGGCACATGTTCCTAAACTTTGGAACAGATTGCCATCAAATATAAGGGCAGTAAAGGATCTTAATTGTTTTAAAATACTTCTTAAAACACATCTCTTTAGACAGGCGTTTTCATGACTGCTTTTATAGTTCGTTTTCATACTTTTTTTTAGTTAGTCAAATTGTATATTCTTAACCTTTTATAGTTCGTTTTCATATTTTATTTTGATTAGTCTTATTGTAAAGCGCATCAGATCATATCCACATGTATTTTGCGTTATAAAAGTAATAAATTATTATTATTATTAATATATTTAGGATGCGTTGCAGCTGTATAGAATTAGGATGTACGACATTTGCCGCGACTGCCTACCCAACAGACACCTCTCCGTACAAGAAGCTGCCACCCTGTTGTCCTATATATATATATATATATATATATATATATGAATACTATAACAGAACCCTTACCTGCTTGACTAGAAGATGACTACGAGCTGTCCACAGTACGTGGTCAGCTTGTAGCCTCAAGGTTAACAAAAAATATTTCCCAAAAATTATTTTAAGCAGGACCTCCTTATTTATGGTAACTCCTCTACGGATAATGTACATTGATACACATAGTCACAGAGCTCATTGTGCTGTAATTGTTTAAGGGTCCACTTTGAATTGAAGAGCCTTCTGCGATTATGTTTGGGAAATGGAAGCCCACCACAAAAGCACTAATGGGAATCTTTCTGCTTCAGTGTGTTCTTAGCCTAAACTGTGTTTCCTAAAGGAAACCATTAGCCCGAACAGTCATTAAAGTTATTGTCACCAAAGTGCTCAAAGCTGTAGATCTCTACCATTTTATTTACTATTTTCTAATGCTGTGTAAATTTTAAGGTAGTAGTGTTTTCTTTCTCTCATCAGATCACAAGAATTGTAGCTGTTAATTTTGTTTTATTTCCAATCATAGCTTTTCATCACATAAAGAGATCAATTGAGAATGATCAAGATCCCATGTTCAAGTTGTTCATTTCATTGTTGATGTACTTTCAAGCTACTGTATAAAAATGACTACTGCTATCAATTAGCTTTGTTCACCTTTGCTTTTTGTTATTCATTTGCTTTGGAAATGCATTGTAAAAGAAACTCTACTAGGTATTGCTGCTGATTGCGAAGATAGCTGTGGTGCTTTACTTGAGACATAAGCGATATAATGAAGTTATATCTAAAGGGAAGGAGCTCAGTGATGGTATATCCGAGCATCAACCGACCAAGGACACCTCTGCTAACACAGGACCCAGTGCTGTCAACTTAAAGGAAGCCAAAGTAGAGATAATAAAGGAATTGCAAAGAAACGTATTTCCTTCAGAAATAAAAAGTCTCGAAAACATCCAAGTGATCGCCAAGTACGGTAGTTGTGCACTGGACAAAGAAAAGAAAACTGAAAACTGAAGACAAGTTCTCTTCACAAACTGGATCCATTTCTAGACAGAGACAGCATCACGAGAGTTGGTGGACAAATACGGAAGGCAGACCTGTCAGAGGCTCTGAAGAACCTGATCATCCTGCCAAAGTCAAGCCATGTCACAAACATGGAAGAACACACCATAGTGGAAAAGGGATCACTGTGAGCGAAACTTTTGCCATTGGCTACTGGATTATCAGCGGAAATACAATGGTGAGACAGTTTGTTTCCAAATTTGTCACACGTCGTTATCTCCTAAATACCATGGGAGAAAAGATGGCTGACTTATCAAATCACAGCATTACTCATAAAGCTAGCAGATCTCCTTAAAACCAATTCTGTCATTCAAGCACTGAGATAATTCATTGGTCAAAGAGGACCTGTCAGAGAAATCCACAACAATAGAGGAATAAATTTCATTCGCGCAAAAACCAAACATAAAAGGACTATAGAAGAAATTAATGATCAGAAGATCAAGGCAGACCTTCTTAAAGCCAAGGTGTGGGCAAGGAGAGGCAAATCAGGTCAATAAGAAACATCATGAACAGTCTTACGAAAGAACATCTAATCATGCTAATCACCTAGACAAAGAATCGCTGTAGAAGTTCCTGTGTAAAGCCGAGTTCGAAATCAACAATAGACATTTGAGCATGGAAACAATAAATGACCCTCTTTCAAACCACCTTTATCACCAAGTATTCTGCTCACAGGAAAGACAAGGCTTACGCTGCCTCCACCTGGTGAGATTAAGAGAGAAGACCTTTACTGTAGCAAGAAAGGGAGATGTACACAGCATTTAGCACAAGAGTTTTGTTTAAGGTGGAGTAAAGAATATCTCCAGCAGTTTCAAGCAAAAACTAAGTGGGCAAGGTAGTGTCTGATCTGTCACAAGTAACAGCTCCAAATTGGAAAGATCCGTTAGCAAGCTTGTGCTGCTCATGGAAATGCGATAGGGACCAGGATTCCCCAAAGAGGAGCTGCAATTGTTCAGTATCCCAGGAAGAAGTGAAGCAGTGATGTTAAGTTTGCACAATTTCAGCAACTTTAAATTCCATCTTGACAAAATTTTGTAATGAGCATGTGGCATTTGAAGGCAAGGGTAACCACACATGGCAGGGTAAGCTTTGTATGCCTGAGAACAATCTCTTGCCTCTCTCACATTAGCAACAACTCTGCATCAATAATTTCAAGGCGTTGATATTTGACCAACACACTTTAAAAGCAATCAATATGAGTAGCCCTAAGTTTCTACAGGAAAAATAATGATAAATGCTGTCACTGAACAGTGCCCAGCCCTGTTTGGTTAATTTCAAAACGATATAAGTGAGTACCATGCCAAATAGGACTTTTTCACTTTGTAATTCAATGTCTCAGTGCAGAAATTGGTGTATCAGGTAACACAGGGGAGTCTGGAGCGACTGTCATCACTGTGATATGCCAATGAGTGTGCACGCAGTTTGAAGATCCCCATCTCTTGCTTATTTACTTGTCCCACTGGCACTTTAGATGAGACAGAACAAAGAGAACTTCCTCTCAAAGCTCTTTATTCCTGTTTATCAGCTGCACAATTAATACAAAGTTCACAAAGAAATTTATCCAGGTGACTTATTCACATTTGGAATATCAAGAGCCATGTGAATTTTTGTTCAAGATATGTAAACTGAAACTTCCTGTACCTGATTATGGATGTATAGTTAGGGGGTATCCAGTCATTTCGTATCCATGGATCTTTCCTACCCAGACGATTTGTACCCAGGCTCAGACGTTTCGTACCCACTTTCGATCAGTTCACACCCAACCCTCTGGGCGATTCGTACCCAACAAAATTATGACACAAAGTGTTTAAAACAAACATAAACATTCATTTCATTTATCCTAGTAATCGCAAAATAATTAAGATACACGCTCGCATGCGCAAGGTATATGTGTGATCTTATTTGTTATATTGTTGAACTTTACTTAACAATAAAAGTGTCAGTGACCCGCATAAGGTAAGTGTTATTTGCTTTTCTATTTTTTATACTTGACAATAACAGCTAATTATTATCGTGCGCAAGATAGGTGTGATTTTTTCTTTATCATTTCAAAAGTATTAAATTAGAATATTGTAACAAAGCGAGTAAACGACACTAGCATTAACTAACGAAATGGTCAGAATTTCGATCGTTTTGGTCTGAGGGTCCACCTATAAAACATTTTTGAAGGTTTTGCTTGCGAAACTTCTTAAAACGATTAAAAAGCAGATAAAGATATTTTTTATATACCTATAAAGTTGTTTGGTTCATACTCGTGTGAGTGGCCCGCAAAAGATAACTGTTATTTACTTTTTTATTGTTTATACTTGTGAGTTTCTTGACAGTAACAGCTAATTAGTGTCGCGCACAAGGTAGGTGTGATTTTGTCCTTTTTTTTCTACAGTATTAAATAAGAATGTTGCAACAAAGAAACTAAAGAATATGAGCATTGACCAATGAAATGACCAGAATTTCGATCTATTTGGTGCAAGGGTCCAGCTATAAAAAGCTCCGAGAAAACTTTCTCAACATTCGTTCATTTTTATTGCTTAGACAAACTTTTAAGGAAAATGGCATATCAGTGTATCACGTGTAAAAAAATTTCTCAACAAGCGTCGAGAAGCTCTTTTGTGCAATGGCTGCAACAGTGGAGTATCATGAGAAACCTACAGTCGGATCTGGTGAAGACATCCCTTGGAAATGTGAATCATGTTCTGCTTCGCGTGCTAGTTTACCTAACCTTGAGAGTATGCAACCTTCGACAGCCTAAAACCAGAAGCCAAGATGGAACCTCTACAGAAATTTGTCAGTTACATCGAGGAAAACTGGAATTGCAGCACAGTTTGGCCGCCCAAGTGCTGGAACGTATTTATGAAATCAATAAGAACAAACAATGATATTGAGGGCTGGCATCATAGCCTGAACAGAAGAGCTGCTGGTTGATGGGGTCTGCCTCTCTACATGTTTGTGGCCCTACTGTACAAAGAAGCGAGACTAGTGTTCCTACAAATTCATCTGGTCTCTGAGTGCTAGCTTGAGCGAATGCAGAGGTCCACCTATCGTGAAGTGCAGAGACGGCTCTTCAAACTTTGGGAGGCCGTCAACAAGAAGGAGAAGTCACTCAGGCAGCTGCTCGAACTATGTGCCAATATAAACAGGCCAGTGATGCACTGAACTGAACTGAACTTACCACTAGGATTTTTATTTATTACTGAGTAGAATAAGTACGGTTATTCATATAGGTGCTCTGTGATATTGGGCAAATATATTAGGATAGGTCAGCTAGAGCAACTATGTCATGATTGTTTAAGAGTAAGATAACTTTTCAACATAACTATGATTTAGAAATTAGCTTTTTTACTGAGTAGAGAAAGTACGTTTAGTCGTAGGCGCTGCATGGTAGTAGGCAAAATATATTAGGATGGGTCAACAAGGTCACGATTTTTTTAGAGTATTAACTAAAAGATAACTTTTCAATGTTTCTGTGATTAGAAATTAGCTTTTTGCGATTACTAGGATAAATGAAATAAGTGTTTATGTTTGTTTTAAACATTTTGTCTCATAATTTGTTGGGTACAAATCGACTTGAGGGTACAAAACGACTGGTAAGCGATTGGGGAGATTGAGGCAAACAGAGTTCTCGGTAATTGTGAAAAAACCCTAACACTAAGCTCCCCTCCACTGACAGTCTACCAACTGTCGGCCAACAGTCTGCCGAAAATTGGCCCACACTAAACTGACAGGCCACCGACAGGTAACCAACAGGTTAGCGACAGGCAGTGAAATAACTTTACTTGTGCATTTTTGCATTCAAAAATCGATGTAAAACTTAC
>NC_089321.1:16788592-16843592 GCF_036669915.1 Pocillopora verrucosa | reverse complement strand
AACAATGTAAGCTTCAAAACCACATGGAAATGACTTTTATAGAATATCAGGCATTGTTATGGCCATGCTTAAGCCTGAATCTAAGACCAATTGAAGATCTTCTTAGTGCAGATGTAGTGCAACATAAAAGCAAGTATCAAGAGGAGATGAAAAGTGATCAGAGGCCACAGAAGTTAGTTCAAGGTAGTTCATGCAGCGAGGTTGCTTTACAGACAATGTTTCTTTGTTTACTCAACCTAATATTACAGATAAACAGTTCTTTGAAGTTGATAGCAACTTGGGGCATATGCTATACTTCACCCCTGAATGGTCTCCCAAACACTTCAGAAAATGGGCAAATGTAGTCTCTTAGCACACAGAGCAGCTATTCCAGAAGTATCAGCAAGAACTAACTAAAGTGAAAATAGAGGGGTGAGAGGTAAGGCATGTTGAGCTGAGGAAACTTTCAGAGAACAGCTTATGTCAGTGCAAAGCAAGTGAAGATGATTCAAAGTTAGATTGCATATGAACAGATAGTTTCCTCAATAACCAAGGGAGGGAAGTATGACAATATTACAAACAAAAGAGGTGATGCAAAACCTAGAGAAATCACCTTCAGACACACCTCTGACTATGAAAGAAGTTGAAATACTATTTCCCCTTTCAACAGACATTATCATATACAACTTCTACAAGTACGCTAGATACCATTTATAGCACCTATCAACTCACAATCTCAGCTTAGGTCTGGACAGGACAGATTTGTGCACAACTGGTTGTTCCAGAAGAGCCTAAACACTTGCAAGAAGGAGAAGGAATGTTTTGCTTCTTATGCAAGCAAAACAAAATTTTCACGCCACACCCTGTGAACAGTTTACGAGATGATCCAGCAACACAAAGATCCCATTGAGTCATAAATACAGGGACAAGTCTCTATATTTTGTTAACAAAAATTGTGAACTCTACATTTCATTAAAAGAAAAGTGTAGGAAAAGAAACTCCACAGAAATGACCTCATGTTTAAGGCATATAGCGCAGCATACTGGCTTGTCAAAGAGAAAGTCTGAAATCCAAATTTCTCATCATTAGCTAATCTGCAAACATGTTTTGGTTTTCATGAGATGAAGAATTTCCAGTACTCAGCACGGAGTTCCATTGGGGTAATATTTTTGGTAATTAGTAGCTCTTTTGATGACAACTTGTTGGGGAAGGTATAGAGAGCAAATTGCTTTGGTCTCCTAGCTGCTGAGGTCACAGATGTATCTTTCCTGGAAATAAAACAGAAAACATTGAAACACGTTCATTGCGGATTGAAATGTTCTGAAAAACTACACAAAGCCAATGCAAAAACCACCTTAACCCTCCTCACAACTCAAAGAAAACACGCTCTGTCTAAAGGTGAAAGACTGTAGCTCTCTGGTTTCTAATAGTGCAACACTGATAACTTGTCACTTTAGTGGCATTGCTAGTCATCGAAAGAAAATAAATTCACTGTCACCTCACTGCACTGTTTGTGCCACAAGCTTGCATCAAAGTACTACAACAGCTTTCATCAAAAATTGGCAATGGGTGGGCTTTGTCAGATGACAAGTTTTGTGGCAAGAGGCAACATCAGAGGGTCCATTTAGGTAGCATGTGTACAGGACAACTAGATTCTGCTATTAAGGTTCTCTGCCACTGCTTGAACTTTCCAATTCAATGAGGTAATAACAAGAAAAGGAATGGTCATGAAATTATGAGAAATAACCAAAATTAAATTTAACTTTTTTTGGTCCACCATTCCTTACCAACACCTTTTCAAAGATTTAGACGCCCCCAGAGCATTAAAACAATACACCAGCCAACAGTAACACTATGACCACCATTGTCACCATCAAAATTTCTCAATAGCTAAAAGGGAAGAGATGAGAAGAAGAGGCCATTTAAAGTATTAACAGTTTGTTACTTGCACTCAAGTTTCATCTTCTCAGTTACTAATTTATTTGAAATATATCTCTAGCAAAACAACTGTGAAATTTCTTCAACAACAGTTACACAAAGCTAATTATTGAAAGGAAAATTCTGACAGATTAAAGTAATACTTTCTGAGTTTTGTCAAGAGAGGCTTGTGTTGCTGATTTTAAAACATTTACAAACAACTACAGTTACTAATTTAACACATCAGACTACAGAACAATGAAGGAAAGTAACAAAAATGTATTGCTGCACAGTCTAGCAAGTTTAAAATATAAATACCTCCAACATCATGAATGCATCCTATCTAAAGTATCTGTGCATCTCTAATGATGCAGTCTGTTACACAACAGTCTATTGACATGTTGCTAGGTGGATGTATCTATTTACCACTCAGTTTTATCTCTTTCCAAATTTTTCACAATATAAAGAGAGGGGAAAACATAAAGCTAACATAAACTAGGTTTTGTAGAATAAGGAAGGCCATATGAACCACCACCACAAGCTCAGCCTGTTAAAGGAATACATTATCCATGACCCATGCTCGACTTTTTTCGACATGGTTGTCAATATGGTGAACTGCTTCAATTTAGGAAGAAAATTTGGGCAGGATCAGATGCATTACAAAAGTGCGAGTAATCATCAATTCCAACCTCACCCTAAATACTATACAAACAACTGACTACACTATAATGGTTTGGTTAGTGTTTGTCATCATTGAAAAATCTCTGCGAGCACTATTACCCAAAGTGCTTATGCCAAACCTCGCCATCATCTGAGCAATGTAAATTTTAAGTTCCTAGCTTGTAAACTTGGTTTAACCAACTCTTTAGCAAATTATACTGGTTGATTTGCCTAATTAATTATTTATTTACAAATTCTGAATCCAGAGAGGATTAAAAAACATTTAAATACCCCCTTCGGTGGGTAACATAAGTATTTGTGTAATCAATGCGAACAGTACCAGTAGAAGGGCGGACCAGAATATTTTACTTTTCGTCAATATAAAGAGCAAACATTGACTCTTCTGTTTCTTGTGTCAACAAAACCTTTACGAAAAGCAAGCACATTGCAGTTACAAAAGTCTCATCGATGAATCAAGCAAGCGTTTCAGATCGTGGGTGTGCAAAATATGGCCAAACAAGTAACTGGTAAATGTGTGACCTACAAGAAATTGCAAAGTCAAATGATGAGTCAGATTCTGAGACTGAACATTGCAGCAGGTCTCCCAGTGTTCAGCAACAAAGCAATTGACATGTTTGGACCTTTGTAAATAAGAATCAACAGAAAAACACTGAAGGAAGCACAAGTAATCATATTTCCATGCAAGAGTGGTCCATCCAGAGCTTGTAACAGACAGAAGCTCATATACGTTTCTCATGGCTTTTCAGAGATTTGCCTCACTCAGAGAATATCCCAGTAACTGTTGATTGGATCGAGGTACAAACTTTGTTGGCGTACAAAGTTATTTGAACAAAACTTTGCAAGGCCGGGACATCCCCAAACTTGTCCACAAGCTAGCCATCAAAACAGAGTGATAGAAAGTCTCATCAAATCAGGAAGACAAGCCTTAGATGCTTCATCAAAGAATCAAACGTTTACAGAGGAACAGGGAAGAATGCTCTGTCTAGATCCAGGAAACTCTGCCTGTCACGACAAATGACCTCTCAATTGAACACCACTCTCAGACTCCTTTGCTGGAGCCAGAACAGAGTGTTAGCCCAAAACACCTCACGAGAAGCACTGAGAAAGGAGTACAAGAGTTCTGGAGTAGTTGGACGAAATATTTTGCCCCAAATTTACTACTAAGGAATAAATTGTACAAGAAACGCAAAAACCTTTAAGAACAAGACTTGGTGTTGGAGATGGAATCCACCCCAAGGAGAACATAGAAGATGGGTTTAGTAATTCAGACATATCCCAGACAAGATGGACTCACAAGGAAAGCTAGGATGTAGACCGCTACTTTAGTTTATGACCTTCCAATTTACAAACTCTGCCTAAATCGCAATCAAACAGGAACTAAATGTAGTATAAAAATTGAAATTTATTTAGTGGCTCAATCTATTCACAAGTATAAATAAAGATTTGCTCAACAAATAATTTATTTATGCAAGGACTGTGACTAATCCCGATAGGATTCAGAAACATTGAAATGTGCTCCTTGGTGTGTAACGGGGTTAATTGTGTAATCAATGCGAACATTACCAGGAGAAGAGCGGACCAGAATTCTTGACTTTTTGTCAACATAAAGTGCAAACTTTAAACTATTCTGTTTCCAGTGCTGACACCTGGTCTTCTAATTCTTTACCTTCGTCCATGATTTGGAATCAACAGTTAAACAACTTTTATATTGCCATACAAAATATATAACAATAGTAATAATAGAATAAGTAAAGGCTATGGTTTAGTAAAGATATCTCTATAACTTGATTTAAAATATTATTGTAACATTCTTTGTAACCTTACAAGTAGTGACTTATCATTGTCCTGATGTTGCTGTTTAGGGTTTCAAATAAGTTCTAATGATTTCATTCCTCAGTCATTTGTCATATTTCCGAAGATGTCACCAATTTTGATTAGGACTTCTTTATAGAAGTCCTAATCAAAATTGGAGTAGTTAGTGTCCTTGCAGATTATAGGCTTCCCATGAAATTGACAGCAAGGATTGTGAGGATTGTTTCCTCGAGTTGTAATTACTTTTCTCAACAGATAAATGGACAAATCAAGAAACCAAACTCTCACCATCAACTAATTAGGATGCATACAGATACATACTTAAATACTTGTTACTTTATTTATGACCAGTTTTCTTTTTTCAGAACGATTACAAGATAAGAGCGATAAAGGAACCTTACTTTCCATGGTGCAATAGCTGATATCTCTTAATTGGCCTTGGAGATATATTCCAACATCTAAGAACTGTTTATTGCAGGAGACAGTGAATTGACTATAGATGACATCAAGGGTTTTCTACAACTCAAGGCAAGAAACCACACCCTCATAATCAACATATTAGAAAGAATACAGAAACATACTCGATTACTTGTTTCTTTGTATATTATCAGTTTCTTTTCAGAACGATAACAAGATGAGAGTACTAAAGGAACCTTACTGTCCATGAAGCAATAGCTGGTATCTCTCGATTGGTCTTGGAGACGTTCCCCAACATCTAAGAACTGTTTGTTGCAGGAGACAGTGAATTGACTATAGATGACATCAAGGGTTTTCTACAGTTCCCAGCAAATTGGAAAGAATATTTGCTTAGGTTCTCTTTAGGATACATTCTTAGTCGAGGTGGAGTCCTTCTTAGTCTTTGCCACAAGTTCATCATGCCTACCTCAGATTGGGCTAGGTATCATCAACATAGAGTTTAACAATATCAAATTTATCCTCTCATCCTCATTCATTTCACGTAACATTACAGAGGTCCTTCCCAGACCAAGGTAAATTTACTACTTCACTCAAGGCTGTATGGGAATCAATGGAGAAGCCTTTTCTAGCCTTGTTTAATTTCCATAGGTATTTCTTTAAGATGGATTCCAGCTTTTTGAGGTATAATATGGTTCGTCATCATGCATTTTATATTTCACTGTAACCACAATTAGTCTTTTCCCTAACATTACTGTTTAGGGTTTCAATTAAATTCTAATGATTTCATTTCTCATTCATTTATTAGGTTTCTGAAGATATCACCAATGTAAATTACAACTTCAATAGAGAAGTAGTTAGTGTCCCTATAGACTGTTGGCTTCCCATAATATTGACAGTGAGCATTGCTAGGACTGTATCTTTGAGTTTTACTTTCTTTTTAGAAAAGATTAAAGAACAAATCAAGAAACCACATTCTCAAACTAATTAACAATGAGTTGGAGTCCTTGCAAGTCTTCGCCACAAGTTCAACATGTGTTTTGGCCCAGTGTCATCAAGATAAAGTCTAACAATACAGAATCTATCCTTGTCATCCTCAAGTTCATTTTGTACAACATTACAACAGTCCATCCCAGACAAAGGTAAATTTGGAATAGCCTTTTCTAGCCTTGTTTAGTTTCCATAGGTATTGCTGTATGGTGGATTCAAGCCTTGCAGATAATAATTCAGTTTGTTTTGTTTTAATGTTTTTATTCTCATTTTTTTTTTAATTTCAATTTTTAATTAATGTAATATGCACTGTAATGCAATATTCAAAGTATGTACATCTTGTAATTTTTTTGAGGGCTTATTTTACATTCCATATTTCTTTATGTACTTTGTTATACTTCTACTATTTTAAAAGGCTCCCACTCAATTTAGGCTCAATGCTGAACTTTTTGCTCTTAAAATTGCCTGACATATTTTGTATACTTAAATTGTTCTCTGCAGGCTCCCATTCAATCGAGCTTCCCAGCCTAGATAGGTGCTGCTATTAATAAGTATAAAAAGTAAATTTTCACTTTCAAACTGTAAACATTATAAACTCGTAATTGGATTCATAGAATTAGCTTTGTTAAAATGTTAAAAATTTTGTTGGACTTGTTTTCTTGTCATTATTAATTATGCTATATATATTTATAAATCCATTTTGTAATGGAGACCTCAACGAGGTCAGTTGGAATCACACTATGAAGAGGTTTAAATGCTCTCCATGCAGGCATTCAAATAGTAGCTGCAATGTTTTCACTTCACAGCACTGGGAATGCATGTAATGTATGTGTTCAACCAACAACAAAAATGAAGAGCAAGTATAGCTTATTTATCAGCTATGAATCAGGAAAGAAGTTTGGAATAACTGAGTAACTTAATAAACAACCTTTTGCCTCAAAGGAATTCCCAGCACTTAATGTATTTAAAGAAAAACAATTTGACTTCATGTTTGGTCTATGGTGGGCAGAGAATTCGACAGAAAAAAGAACAGTCATGTTTCTTTTTAAAGTTTCACCACCTTTAACAGTTACAACTGAGACTACCCCTTGTGGTTCCTAACACATGAAAATTACAATGGTACAGGTAAGAGTAAACACATGAAAATTACAATGGTACAGGTAAGAGTAAGTCTGTTTCAGAAATATGGCTGATCAGGGCAGTGTTTGACTCCATTTTCAAGAGCATGAGTTGACTTAGAATATTCTGGAATGAGCAGCCTCAATATTCATATTGATTTATACATCTGTGTTACTGCTGTGTCTATATACAGTGGATTGTTCATCTAACTTCCCTAATGTTACAAACAATGTGTTTTTACATCATTTGAATTTTCTTTATGCATTTTTTTTTGGTAAATGCCATTACGAATCAGATCCTGTAGCAGCCCAGCTACTTTTAAAAAATATCTCTAAGCATTTCTTTTTAGGAAAGAGCTCAGTGCTAGTTTAAAACATTTGACGTAAAGTAAAGCACTTTTTGAATATTTACATAGTTTTAAAAGCTATATAAATTTCTCTTATTACAATTATAAAATATTCTGGATAAATTCAACTGCAACTTTTAAATGTTAATCCATTTTAATTCTGGCTGTCTGTGGCCAGACACTTCTTATAATAAAAACAGTCTCAAAGCTCTAGTTTTAATTGTAATTTGCTAAAAGATAAGCTATTATTTTAACCTTCCTTGTTCCTTATTATGTTAAACACAGAACACATAGGATGAGAAGTTGATGAATATTCACATGTGATAATTATTAGATGCTGCACACCCAAGTAGACACATTTGAAACAAGTCGTTTCCATGGGTCATGGAAATGATCTGAAAATCAGTGTTGGATAAACCATTGATCAATTTTAAGAATCACGATTTTATCATCTCTGTATATTTTCCATGGCCCATAATGGTGAGTTTCAAGGAAAATTAATGTTTCGTTTAGAACTGATTTCTGACACTTTTGCATAATGTCAAATTACCATCACATTGTTGTAAATAGAGCAGCGAGGAGGTTAACGTTTGCTTTACCTGTGATGACATCTGTAACAACCGGTAGTAGAGCAAGATTGTCTGGTACCTTATATTGAATGTTTACGATATGAATTTGGTGTTGTAGGAAGTGCTCAACATATTAATGAGGGAGTACGAGTCGGACCCTGTGAAATACAAGCAGTATATTAAAGTGGAGAAATTACACATCATACACGTATTGGACCTAACCATTTAAACAGTTGGAAGGGAAAACTGTTCACCAAAACTGAAATCCACAAGGGAAATGGTTAAGAGCAAGTTACTGAGCTGAAAGGAATGCTCAGAGGGCCCATTAACATCAACAAAAATCTTTTGAAATAGCATGAAAGTGGCGAAAAACTGCTTGAGCTTGATGGAAAAATTGAGGCTAAGCTCAAACAACTAGATCAAGCCAGTGCAGAATACGAGTCATTTCTGTAACGCAAAGGATTATAGAAACATTTGAAGCCAACCGAAAAGGCCTTTGAGAGGGTAAATGTATGCATTAAAAACATTGAAATCATGATGGACAAAAGAATAAAGGAACTGTTTTCAGTTGAGTATGCACCCTTGCTAGAATTTGAGTCTGCAAGCACAGGAAAAAAAATGTGTGCAAGCATGGAACTGAATTTTGATTGCATGGGTTTGGAAGATGTTCCAGATTGTCCAGTCAGTCAGTAAGTCACTCGAGTTGATCTGTGATATGTGACTGAAAAAGCAAGCAGTTTGAATAAACCCTCGAGTGGTAATGTTTGTTGTCTAGTTTCTCTTTTTACGTAATATCTCATAGTAGCAGCAATGACAGCAAAGAAACACCACAAGCATTGCACTCTATGATGTTTCACCAAGTTTCCCCACACATTGTTCAGAATGAAGTCAAGTGGAGAGATTGCAGAGAATTAGAAGTTGTGGAGAGAGATGAAACAATCATTGTACCATTTTGCAATTGGAGAAGGAAAGCCTTGAGTATCAGCTTGCAATGATGAAGCACGGAAACATGGAGATGCCCCCACACAAAAACAATTTTGTTACCTTTTGAAACCAGACACTTGTTTTGTTTGTACAGTAATTTGTTGATTGATGGACGCGTGAAATTTTACTACAATAATCGCATTTACATTAGACTTTGATCAGTCCTTTTTTGAAGCGAAGACTAGGTTGTGCTGGTAGGTTTTACGATATGAGGTCAATTTTGTTATAGCAGGACGAATTAATTAAATGAATCAATTGACAAATCAATACAAGTTTCAAAGTTTATGACAATGATAAAGCATGCTTAACAGCCAGTTTCCCAAGAATGTTTTGGACAAATGTTGTCGAAAAGTAATCAATTCTGCCTTGATTTGACAAACATTTTTAATGAAAAAAGACAGCAATTTAGCCAATTTTTATAGGAAAATGATAAATATATGCATTGCTCACTCAAGATGTTTATTAATTGGCAGCTTTCTTGTGTGGTCCAATACAATGTTCTATGTAGAGCATAACAGATGGCTATAATCATCTTCTTAAATGACTCTGCAAAAAGTCTGTTGTAGTTGTTTTCGCAGAAGTGTGGGCATCTTTAAAAACTTTTCCGTAATTTGCAGAGTTTGCAAGCCACAGTATGCAGCAATCAGTAGATCTCAAAAAGCTACCACAGAAAGGAAATATGGTACAGTTGATTCTTGTTTTTCTTAGAAATGATAGTAAGTTGTACAACTTGTTGGGACTTGCTACGAAAGAAATACAGAAGACGCTTTGCTATTTGTTTGACCACAACAGATATTTTCATTTGCTCTTTTAACAACAATCTTCTTGAGAAATGCACCAGTGGTAAAGCTTTCAACAAAGTGACCACTGCCCACTTTTTAGCAACATTAATCCAAGAACGCCTTGTAGATTTTGAATGTTTTTTAAGATACATTTTCAATTTTATGGCAAGTAAACAGCCCCAACAGGTGAGTTCAAATATACATGTATTTGGCAAGATTTCTAGCATAACTTGTGATACTTTGCATGTTTTTGTGAATTTCACAGGATTTACCTTAAGTTCATGGCTGCCTGACTACATGAAAACATCAGAAACTCTGTATCAGTAGCTTTCTTCAAAAGTAATAACTAGTCAGAAATGAAATTTGTCTTATTACTCAAATAACCCTACCCTATAATAATTAGAAATGAATAACGACTTTGATGCATTTCATTTTGGAAAGTATCCAAATAATTTATTAAATGAATCATGGCTGATAAATATTTGGTACCCCCCTCTAAAACAATAGCAAAATCACGTTTATTTATTTACCTTCAATGCTGCTTCTTCTAGAGCGCTTTCATGATTAACTGATGATACATGTAGCTATCCACGACTTATTGAAAAACAGCCAAGTGAAGAAATGATGGTGAAGGTCCACTTTGCAGAATGACACAACTATCAGCTCTGCAGCCAAGCAGCAATCCCTTTGATTAAATACCACCATAGAAGCAGTTGGTTTACCCATAGAGAAAAGAGCACTTTCAAAGTAATCCAGAATTTCTGTAAAGGAAACACAAAACATGCTGGGATATTGTTGTCACATTGTCCATCAAGTTATGGTGTGAAAAAAGATTTACTGGTACAAGGTTGAGGCCATTTATCTCATAAAAGAGATAAAAATCAAACTGGTTAAGAAGTGTTTTTCTAAGGAAACATTCAACCTCTTCACATCCCTACCCCTTGATTAATGTGCCAAATCTGATTTTGGAAAAATCCCATTAACACATTCATGTGAAGAAATCACAGCATACACAACCAGTTCCATTAAAGTATAGAGAAAATATTTCATTCCAAGATCTTTTTGACAAATTCTCCTTAAACTTCAGCATCTGGCATCTTACATGTGTTTTGTATGGGCATTAACCCTAAATACTAAAAATTCCACATTGCAAACATATCCAGTACCAGCAAGGTACTTTATAGAGAAAATCTTTCATTCCAAGGACATCTTTCTTTGCAAAATCTCCTTAAAGTTTTCTAGGTCTCATAATCACTTAATTAAGGGCACAAAAAGGCATACCTGTGAAGTACTCTCTCCTTGCTCCCCATTGCCTATTGTCAGTTCTCCAATGAATAAAATTTTAACATGGTCATCTGCACCTTCTAGCTGATTTCCTCTGGCATGTTTAACATCCTCCCCTGTATGCCTCTGCCTCATTCTGACTGGTTTTTCAAGACTTATGTTGTTGAGCAATCCATGGAGGATATCCTTGATGCTTCCCTTGATCTCAGGCTGAGTACCCTGAAGGGCTGGATCTATTATGCAAACTTTTCTTCCATCATCCACACAATCTGATTTTGTTCCTTTCCATTATTTGATACATTGCTCACCCAAACTGATCTTTCCACTCGTTGTCACCTTAAAAACCGGTAACTTAGAGAAAAAAAATCACTTTACTGTTAATAAAAAAAATTGGAATGGTTGTACAATTTTCCAATGTCTTCTCTGCATTTGTACAACGCTTCTGTTGTGCCAGGTAAATTCATCACCCCCCTCTGGTCATGGAAGAGCAGAACAAAGTCTAACCTTTCATGGATCCTCTTTGTGATAAGCGTGTATTTTTAGAGCCTCACTGAGAATCACATCATGTTATGGACACAAGCCAGAAGACACATTTTTATTAAATTGATTATTGATTAGTTTATTAATTTCAGAATGATCCTAGATACAAACATAGTTACAGTGTTTATCTGTTTGTCTCTATTTCTACTGGTTTTCTAATCAGACCTTTCAGTGCCACCATGCGCATACAAAGGAGAGTTTAGCATTCTTGTGATCAGTTCTTTGTAGGTTTTTTAGTTGTCTCGGTTTATGATTGATTGATTTTGCGAGATTGATTGTGATTTTGATTGTTGATTGTGGTTCATGGTCAATTGCTTTCAAGAATAAAGATTCATGTAAACAGTCAACTTTCATTTGTTCTTCTTTAACCTCGATCCGTAAAATAGCCCCCAAACACTTTGTTAACCGCATCTTGGAGTGGCACCCCTAGGAGTCTTAGGAATTAGATTTTTTTTGGTCGTTGTAAGCACTACACATCAGCAGTGGCAGTTTTAATTCACAGGTAACATTTCTCCTTGGCATCACTTAAGGTTCAAGGTTCAAGCTTCTGAACAAGCAAGTAAAATATCACTCCACTATTCTTTTAATGTGTGCAACTGTTATAGTAACTCACTACAAACAGCAGAAACAAAAAATTCAGTATCGATGACATGTTATTTCTTAATGGAATAAATACATTCTGATTGATGATGTCCCTTTAAATCACAAATTGTCACAAAGAACCCAAGAATCAAAAGGAGCTGCTTCTACAGAGAACTTTTACATCAAAGGCAATCTCATCATGATTCACTAACTCTACAACTCCTTTCATTTAGCCCCTTTTTCTCACATAATAATATACATTTCACATAACTAACATCCTTGTTGGCTATGTTGGCACCCACCTTCTGCATTTGTTATGCAAGATCTCATTGTTCAGTACTGTTACCATTTCAGTTAGACTGTTGTTATTGTGATCTTTGACGTATTGATGTTTTAAAAAGATTTACTCTGAGGCTCAATACCATTGTTGGTGATGATATTGACCATAGATGTGTCTTGTCTGAATGCCCACATTCATTGTTAAATGGCAAAGATCACATATTGGTATATCTGATTACTATGTTACGCTAATTAATTGAAGCACTTCCTTTAACCTTGTATAAAAAATTTTAAAATGAAACAGTTTAAAGTTCCCTGTTTAAGAAATATATGCACAGTAATAATGTTTTAAACCAGAGACAATGGTCAGAACCAAGGAATTAGTAGTTATGACTTTTCTCTTTCTTCCCTTTTCTTAGTTGATGCATTTTATTTTTAAGTTTTTCAATAAACCAGTGACGTCAAACCATGTGACTATAAGCAGTGCTAAGCCATTTAAACAGAGTGAAATAACCATTACATTTGCTTCTACCAGACATGCTTTATCAAACAGTTCCTGAGCTTTGGATTTGCCATCCAGAGACTATTGTCCAGTTGGGAAGCCACACTTTTCTGAAATTAATCCTTTGATGTTGATTTGGCAACAGCACAAAGCTAAGTCAAAACTCCATTTTCATTCTACCTCAGTCACCTCTCCCATCAGTGATGCTGACAGAGAAAGTCACAGACATGTGGGGTCCATTTGTAGTACACTGGATTTGTGAAAGCATACAAGGGTGCTACTCATTTAGATTTGTGTTAGTTGTTTAGTGTATTTATAAGAAGTGCAAAAATAATGTATCTATAATGCAAATCTACAGCACCACACAGGTGCATTGACTAACCAACTTCCAAATGACTGATTTTGTTTTCTCAAGTAGTACATTTTCTATCTTTGTTATTAATTCCTTACCTGTGAATGTTTGCTTGGTTTAATTATTTCGTCTTGGCAAAAGTCTGTCAAAAAATATCAGGGCTTCCTAATAGCACTATAATCATGGAAGATTGCTGACAGTTCTCGTATTGCAGATGTTGTTTCACTTTAAATGATGAAAGAGCCCACCCCTATACAGTTGATTGGTTTTATCAGCCAGAAAGAATAGCGGCAAGTTATATCTTAAGGTCTTGTAAATGGCATCAAGAAGTATAATCTCATTTCCAAATTTATTAGACAGCTACTTCTGCCATTTTGCTTGATGTGCAAACAACCCAGTTTCAGCTTTCGTTGTTTCATTACTTCCTCATTGAACAGTACAACTTGTTGTTGATGATAGAGCACATGGTCTAAATTAAAACTTGAGGATGCTCCTAATTTTGAGGCTGTATTTTCTTTTTCAGGTTTTCCTGATCAACTTTGGACCACATCTTCATTGGTGCCTGGGATATGTGGGCCTGTCAGCTAGAAGTGCCTATTTGCTAGTAGTGGTGGTGAAGTTTGGCCTGCAAATATATCCCTTTTGAAAAACTGCTGATGGTGTCTTTTCATCTGTTGTATTCTGTCAATAAGCTGTTTGTCAATAGGCTGGAGAACACCACCAAGATAAATGTTTGATACAAGAGAGAGTTAATGCAAATCACGCTACAATCTGCATCAAAATGAGTTGAAACATATTTGAACAGTACTATTTATGTGTAGAATAACACTCCTGTCTCTATCATACTCCAAATCATTGACAAGACCCCCATTCCATTATTCAATGTTGCCTGTATGTAGCTGAAGGTTCATAGAAACACTATACAACATTGTTTTGGGGATTAGGAGGTGAATAGGTCAACTTACAAGGGCAACAGAAATAAAATTGAGGGAACAGGGGGTTAGAAAGGTCAATGTGTCAACAATTTTGTCACAAATAGTGAATTTGCTCAAAACAAAGCATTATAGGTTGAAACCCAATTCAGATCCCCACAACTAGCTTTTGCTTGATGTTTGTATTATTTACATTTAACCAATGTAACTACAGGCTTTCGTGGCATGAAACTGCGAGCAGGGACTATAACTAGTGGTTGTGACTTGTGAAGGTCTTTTGCCAGCCATCATTACAAAAGCCACATGTGTTAGAAATAAAATTTACAAATATATTAATTAAAAAGAACAAACCTCTTCAATGATATGATCTTTGTGCTCCTCTTGATTTGGCAAGTGATTGTAAATTTGACATTCAAAGTCTGGTTTCTCTCCACTGTTGATGTGGACCTTTAATTTTAACGAGTCCCTCATGAGTTGCTCAGTGTCATCCCTCATCTACACAGTAAAAAAAAGTTAATAGATCAATTAGTTTACAACCTAACTGAAAATAGAAATGCTCGGTTTTTTACAATTACAGTTAACCAGAAGGAAATTGTAAGAAAAATTGTCCTGACTGTAATACCAAAATATCTGTGTTACGAAGTTGAGCAGATTTTGTGCTTTTCTTTTAGCACAATTTGAATAGCATTTTGTGCTCATTAGCGAGTGTTTTGGTATGTCTCTTAAAAGTTAAGTTATTTGAATAACAGGATATGTGTCGAGTAATTGAGTATTCGTCCTTTAAGTCTATGAACACCTCTGCATGGGCAGTTAATTCTTCTGCTTGATGGACACAGCAGAAGATGGTGTATCTGTATTGGATCCATCCATTCTTAGCAATAAGATCTGCTTTAATTTCTAGTGTTGATTGGCTCTTTAACAGAAAACCTAAGGCAAGTGCTCAAATCAAGATTAGCCCAGTTTTGCTTATAGTTTTTCTGAAACAGAGCTACAGTTAAGCAAGCCATGAAGAAGGCTCATTGTGAGAACAATACATATGTTTGGAAGCCAAACTAACAACAACTTATTCATGAGTTTCAAGTCCTTGATAAGTTGATGATGTTTTGAACACCTTCAAAAATAGTTCCTTGGAGAAAGCAAAATGTGCCCCGGAAGAAGTAGTCCTTTGGCCAGACAATCTCAAATGTACCACAATCGCAAGAACATTCTCGGTCGATTGGGAAATTACGTAGCTCTAATAAGAGCTCCTGGTTGCAAAACGTCTTTTGATGGAACGAGGAGTCAACGAGCTCGAATAAGAGCTCCCGATCGCAATAACGTTCTTGGGCTATCGGGGAATTATAAGATCGGGGGGGGGGGGGGGGCAACGAGCTCTAATAAGAGCTCCCGATCGCAATAACGTTTTGGGCTATCGGGGAATTTCTCAGCTCTGATAAGAGCTCCTGGTCACAAAACGTTTATTGATAGATCGGGGAGTCACTACACTCTGATAAGAGCTCTTGATAAAACTAGGCGCAAACATCATCAGCTTACTTAAAAGGAATTTGGTCCTTCCCTTGTAATGCAACTGGATCAGGAATAACAATTTAAATGGCATTTTACTTCGGTTTCCTTAGCAACCATTACCATGATAACGGCTTAACCAACCGAAATTATCCCATATTGAGTAGCTGCAAAAGCTACCCTTCTTTATTCTCCCCGCCCCCCTTCCCCTCCCCTAAAAAAAGAAGGGGTTGAGTAGGATATTGCTAAAAACCATTTTGGACCCATAAATGACGCAGATCAGTTTGTGACTTCCACTGAGTTATCAATGACTGCTTAGTATCAGCCAATCGTAATCAGATGGCAAGCCTTTACTGTTTTAGGAGTGCTACGTAATACCTTTTTGAGACTATTTTTTAAAATATCCTCCTTTACTATTTCAATAACTTCAGAAAACTGCAATCATCACAGCTAAAATTCAAGACCTATTTACCAGATGCACAAGTTTTCCGACTGCTTTTCATTTTGTTTTCTGGAGTTCTTTGTCTTTCTCTCTTGTATTTCATTCGAGGTGCCGCACCCCATCACTTTACACCCGAGTTTCCTAGCGAATTGCGGTTGTGTATTGTGTATTGTGTATTTCGATTGATGGCTAGATTTGAGCCCGCAATGAAGTTGGTAAGTTATAAGGTCATAGATTTTCTTGGCTTGATGGGTTATTATTACTACTACCAGTATTCATAAGTATTGGCTTCGCTGCGCGCCTCGTGCTCTTCGAGCTCCGCTATTAATGAAACTGTAGTGATTATTGAAGCGCGAATGATTGTAACGGAAAAATTGATTCATATGAACGAAAATAAAGGACCGAAAAATAACATGGAGACGGAAAACGAAAATTACCGATACAACGACGTGGTAAACGAAAATAATACGAAAGTAGTCACATTGAAACTAACGGGTAAGAATTTACAGATGGCCTAAAAAGGTCCGAAATAAAAGTTGATATAATTTGAATAGCTGAAAAGGTGACGAGGTAGTAGACTAAATAACAATGGGTTAGCCATTATTATTCGAGTGACTTTGACCGCAACAATTATCATGCCTGGCAACTCAGAATTTACCGGTCACTGTTGGGGAAATTTATTCGGAACGGCGTGATCATGAAAATGTCGTACTGCAGGCGTTCTGTTTACGAACTTTATCGATGTGAAGGTTTTTTTCAACAATTGCCTCCCTAACTTTTCGAGTACTTTCAAACGTTCGAATTCCCTGTGGAACAGTCTACTAAATAAAATTAGTTCTTTAGATGCCTTAAAAAACCAAATAATGAGCTGTACTTTTCATAAGTTTTTAAACAGAGAAGTGCTGATTACAATGCGAATCTTGGAATGTACATTTTAATTTGTTGTCATCTTTTATTATTATTTTATATAAGCATATTTAACATTATCCTTTTGTTTATTTCGCACATCTCCCTGTACCACTTTCTGAAAATCCACTCCAAGACGGAGCCAATAAAGTTGTTATAGAAAAAATGCCCCCCCCCCCCTACATAATTACCTACCATAGAGACCCCTACCTTTTTCATTTTCTGGCGCTGTCCTTCCCAATCAAATGAACTGATAGTGTATCGCAGGCTTTCCGCAGATGATTCTGGAACCTTACGCCAAGAAGCGGCCACTAAATTCCGGTCAACATCTCTCGACCGACAGTAATTACTTATACACCATTTTATGCATAAAAATTTAAGGAAAAACTAAAACCAACCAGTCAAAATTTTAAAAAAAGCTTTAAACCAACGAGTTAAAAATTTCAAAAAAAGCTTAAAATTTATAGTTAATTTACGCTTACTATCAGTCCAGTTGTTTATTTCTGAAAGGTGAGGGCCAAACATCTTTCTTCCTGACATCCTTTTTTGTTTCAACTTGAAGACTATTCCTTTTTTTCCTCCAGGCGAGAGAACCATTCTAAGAAAGTTAAGACAAAGTGTACAAATACATGCGCCAAGTTGGTAAAATCATCCTATATGTGAAATAATTTATTAAGAATGGCTGCCTGTTAGGATCGAGAATCGTTCGTCAACAACCATTTTAGTGAATTGCTTATATTTTTCCCAAAGAAACTCTGGTAAACTATTTTCAAATACAAAGTTTGCGAAAATCTGAAAACGCGGTAAAAAGTTAACCGCGAAAATCAAGCCTCGTTGAAAGCTTTTTTTTCAAAGAACATTGATGGCAATGAAAAACGGATAATATTTCACGCGATGAGAATGTACCAGAGGCTCTTTTGACTCAGTAAATTGACTTTCCCGCTGGGCTGCTTGGATATCAGCCTCGTCGGGATTTCTCTAGCCTACTGAGTTACTCTGTCTTCAGAAGAAAGAAGCGATTTGGGAAGTTGCGAGGAATTCCGATGATTGAAGTCTGTAGGCCTTCTCTACCACTCTAAGAGCTTAACCTTCTTTCAGAGAAACACGAGGCTCTTCCTTTCACGCAGGGCTTGAGGTGATAGTCCTAGTCTTCGGTAATATACCACTATTCATGACATTTTACCCTCCTTTTTTCATCCAAAAAGAATATTATTGGGACACGTAAACATTGACATTGTTACCGAAGGGTAAAAATGGTCAATTTAAAAAAAATAATGTTACCTCGAAAATAACTTGTTTGCGAAATGAATAAAAATCGTTATTATTATATGAAAATGACTGCAAAAATCCTCGTGAAAGTCAGCTTACTTTTTTGCATGAATAACGCATTATTTCTCCTTCTATCTTGCCTGGTTTTATTTCGTTTCGCAAAATAGAATAAGCCCAATAATTTACAACATGGGTTTTTACTCTCGTAACTACCATAACTCTTTTACAACAAAAAAAATGAGCAATATTGTTTGGTTCGGTAATTAAACTTTATTATATTTTTACGAAGTATCTCAGAAGACTGGGGTATACTCGAACACCTAAATTTGTAAAAAAAAAAATATTTAACCTTTCTGCTCTTGTTGCTCAGACGTTTTAAAGTTTATACTGAAATTCTACTAGGTTCACGATCACGTCTGAAAATATGATGACGCTTCTGAAGATGCTTTTTATCAAGTTTAAGATTTGATAGTTCATTTAGAATAACATGATTCTCGATAGGTTCACTCATGAATGTTCGCTCGTAAATTGATCTCTCGTAAGGCTTGCAGACTGACTTGTTCCGAAAACGCTCAACGTCTTTTATTGTGAGTCTATACCGCAAGCGGTGTGTTCGTTTGTTTGTAATTTCATCGCCCTAGAAATCATGGACGCCGTGCCAACTTTCGTCGACGACCACTGTTATCCTTTCCATGTGCTCAGCTGCCCTACTCTACGCATGTGCAGGTCTGATAAGCACATGACGCATGTGCTGTAGAGCCCGGACGGCGATTTGTGACTGAACGACAAACAGAAATAAAAAGAATGCCGAAATTTAAACTAGGCCTTACTGCCTGAGTAATCACACCATCCTGGTGAAGATGGTGCAAAATTCAAGAGATCAATGAAAGAAAATCTAAGGTTGGATTATGAAAGGTATATCAGACTTCGAGTTAGGGTTTTGTTTTCAGTCTTTGGAATATTTATTACAGCCCACTTAGGGTCTCATATGGTGTGGGGGGTGCTTGTTGAGGCCGAACGTCGGTAATCATAAGTTGGAACAACTCGCGGTTAGTACACTGAAATGCTAATAAAGAATGCTGTTCCTCTTCTTTAACAAAAGCCTTGCCGTGGAAATGATTAAGAGTCATCCAACTGACTGATCACGAAATTATCACAATTTTGCTATAGCTAGAGTCGTAATGCGCATGATGGTGATCGGTGTAATGGGTGTATTAGGTACATTTAGAGCCCTAATTATATTTTCTCTCAGCTCTAACGCTACTCTGAGGAATATTTTGAGGAATACGGGCAAAAAATTTCCAAGATTAAGGTTGGTTTCAAAAACTTTTTCCACCTAGAGAGGGGATGATTAGACAATACTTATAATTTTACGTGCTCAGGACACAAACATTTATGGTATTTTCGAAGGGAAACGTTCCGATTCAGAGCATCAAATGTTCCTCAGGAAATGAAAAGTTTTGTCATATTACGAATACACAGTTAAAGACTCAAACATGAGCTACCAGGTACACTTTTTCCGTGTTAAATTTCACACATCTTTCGCCTCCATTTTATGCCGTCTTTTTGGTGCCTAAAAAAGACTTAGAAAATCGTAATATCAATGTGCCTGAAATATTAACAGAATAAAGCTGGATAAGAATAGTTGTATTTCTATCGTGTGAAGTTTCGTGGTTAAGAAGTTCATTTTAAGCCTCAGTGGTGCCTTCCTTTTCGCAATAAATTTTGGACAATTTCTCAGGCAGAAAACTGCATTCAAACTGCATTTTCAAATTTTCGCAGATTTCTAATTATTTAATAACTTCTGGAACTCTTAAACTCGACTTTTTAAAATAGTTTACGAAAGGAAATCTTGTGCAAATATGAGCAATTCAACAAATCATCGTTGATAGACAATTATCGATCCTGAAAAGCTTAAACCAGTTTTTTTTTTTCAACATCCGTATTGATAATTACTCGAAGATTAATGAGTTGTCATTCATATTAGAAAGCCTCCTGTCGTTCATATCCTGGTAAGGCAGCCTTGTTTGTCAACTTGCCTTGTAAGCTCAACAGCTTACGTCACTAAAAATGTGCAGATTCAAAAGGAATTCCCAACACATGAGAGGTACCTCTTTTCGATTTCAAAGCCTTTTAAAGTCAAAGGTTATGTCTGTACTATCCAGGCAAAATGGAAGAAACTATCTAACAATGCCAATATTGTGAAAGAATGACCTCCCCAACTTTTCTCTACTATGACTGGAAAGGAAGAAGAAACTGTTTGCACAGACAAATCCAGATCTTTAGATAAAACCCCTCACCATGGCTAACCTACTTAACTATGACAACTGTTTGTCAAGCGGCCTTCTTTATATACAGTTAAAGCAGTCAACAAAGGTAAAATTTTTTTATTTACCAAGAGGGACACCATCCTGTCGTCCTTCCCCTTTACTTCTTCCATGACGATTTCCTGTGGAAGTATTGATAATGTATTACAATCTTTTCATTTACTGATAGTGCCATGTAATTTTTACCATTGCTGTTAAAGCCATTTTGTATTTCAATTGCACTACTCACTTGTGTCAGTATTAAGGCCAGCAAACGTTTTACCCCGCCCAGCTGTAAGTAATGGTGGGACTAGACAGCATCGTTAACATGGGCATCAATTTCCCTTCGCTTGATCTGTTTACGCCAGTAGACTTTGCATTTCAACCCTTATCTGAGATAAAAATAGATGTAAGGATACATGACCTCTGAAAACAATTAAAGGTGAATATTTATACTGGGTTAGATGGAGGATAAAAGGTGGGTTGATTGTCTGAATTTTGAAACTAAGACAAGCCGAATGTTATGAAATTTCACTTATTCTTTGAGCATGGAATATAGCTAAAAATGGAAACGGAAGCAGCAGACCCATCCTAATTGATAGAACAATTCCTCTCCAATAATGTTTCTCCGCTTATCCGAATATTGCGGACATAATTATCAATGTTGAAGGAGCCGTGGGACAAATTTAAGGCACTCCTCACATAGGAATAATCCAAGACTTGAAGGATCATTTATGCATAATGTACAATAATCATCAAATAAGATGGGTGGAATCAATTTTAAAAGTTTATTTTCTGTCTTGAGCTTTGATGTGTTTTAAAAAGCCAGTCGTTTCTGCATTAACTGCAGTTAAAAATGCAGAACGTAGAAGTGCATATTTAGGAAATTAGCTGATTGGTAAATGCTTCTTACGGCTTTAAATTCTATGCATTCCAAAAAGTACACAATAATTCAGCCCCCTCCCCCAGTTGAAATGGACGTTTTCCTTTTTTTTCTCTTTTTTGAAATAGTGAGGGACTGCAAGAATTTACCAATCTGAGCTTTGATTGTCAAAGGTGAGGATCTGGGTATAGTGTTGTGTTACACCCAGCGGAAAGTCGGCGACAAGGGAAGAAAAGCACCCGGTGTCCTCTCGTTCCAGAACAGAAGTTCCTATGTAACTTTTAACTGCCTCCTGAAGTTATTGAAATGCGCTTGTATTTCTTAGCGTACTACCAAATGGGCGCATCCGACGAGGCCTCCGGTCAGCCTAAAGTGTATCTACCACCGAATTTAGTTTTAGTTCCATCACCGGAACAGCGGAGACCACAGAGGAGGCAGGTCTATGTAGATGCAGCACCAGACCACTCTTGTTTATTTCACTGGAGAATCAATAAAAACTCTGGTGAAAAACTTCTCTTGCAATTATGCAGCAATGTGGATATTTTTCGCGGAAAACATAACTAAATAAATTCACCATTCCGTATGCTTAAAAAGGAGTAAACGGCATTCAGTGTCCATAGTCCTTTGACTTTTCATAGTCAGATTATGTCGCTTTGTATTCCTATTTCTGCACCACAGCAGTTTTTAAATGACTCGTTTAAATCAGAATCACAACAAACAAACAAACAAACATTCCTTATCCGGACGGTGTTTGTAACACACTTTTACATGAAGGATGGTTCATGCATTCACCTGCACTAAACTTACAGAGACCTAATAACACAGCTTTGGTGAAGCTGCTCGTATTGGCTCAGTTAAGGATAAGATACAAGAAAATATTAACTGATATTAGGGCAATATCAGTTCATATTCATTTGATAAGACATTTGATACAAGCGAGTCACTTTTGTACTGGTGGTACAACTGTTAAATAAAATAGTAAAAACTTTATATAAATTTTACCATCAATGTCAACCCATTTCTTTATTTCTGAAAGGTTATCGCCTTACATCTTTCCCTCTGCCATCCCTTTTCTGCCTTAACTTGACGACTTTTTCTTTTTCTCTTGCAAGTGAGCACACCATTCTATGAAAATATAAAAGTACACATAACCACGTCTAACAAGCAATAGCATTCTGGTTAGACCATCCCTTTTCATAACAGCCGCATTGTATTACTGGAAGATTGGTTAGTGTTTAAATATATATGAGACCATGTGGCCAAAAAAATACATGTCCCAGGTAACGTACATTTTCGTGATTTCAAAGCTTTTTGTCGAAGGTTTTGTCTATACTATCCAATCAAAGTTGTGGAACCTACGACGCCAATATTTACTCACCTTATCCCCACAATGACTGGAAAGGATTTGGCAAATTCAATTCTTCTCACAAGACTACTTGACACGTATAGCCTTCTCTTTTATAGTGAGCGCTTGTCAAGGGGCCATTTTTCCTCCACAGTGAAGGAAGTCAACAGAGGAATGAAGTTTACGAGTTACTAAGTCAATGACACCAGCCCGCCTTTCTTTTCCTTTACCTTTTCGTTTATGGTGGTTTCCTGCAGAAGTATTCAAATTGCATTTTAATATTTTCCCCTTACAGATAGTGTCGTGTTGCTGTTTTCATTGCTGTTAAAGTTATTTTTTATTTCATATCGATGATTATTGTACTATTCACCTGTCTCTGTGTCAAGTCCAATGAAAGCTGTAGCTCACCCTGCTGCATGTCGTGTATGGATTTGGCAGCATCGTTAACATGGACCGTTATGTCCCTTCTCGGCTTAATCTCTATACGCTCATAGAATTTGCATCGCAAAACCCTCCTTGGACATGAATGGAGAGGTAAGGATGCATGAGCTCTGGAAATACAAATAAAGGTGAAAATTTATGCCGGGCGAGCTAAAGGGGAGAGAGGTCTGTTGGCTGTGTGAATTTTGAAAATGGCTATTGTTAAAACCAGTAAAAAGAGGAGGGTGGGGTGCTTCCCCCCTTTTTAAGCAAAAATTTCATGCACTACTTATATCAAGGGTATATGGCAGTTGTGTCGCAAACTAATCGGCCAATTTGCCGTCGTCGATAAGAGCACAATCTAACTCAAACTTTTATCATAAAACTTAAGCACTGTAATGAACTGTCATCATTTGCGCTGGATGAGCATGCGCCTTTGACAAGCATTCCTTAAGTTGTATTATACAGCAACCACCCTGAGTTTATTGTAAAGAGAATATTACCTCTGGTCGCTAATGCATAGAACTCAGTTTACGCGAAAAACTACAGTCTAACCACTGAGACATTAGGTGTAGTTTTTCACACCTCGAAAGTGACATACTCAAATCGAATGGCGTAACCAGCTTCCTCACCAAGTTTGCAGCCGAACTCTTCACTTAAGCACGTAGCAACTAACATGGCAGCCACTCGACGAGGCTGTGTAAAACCAAACATTCCATAATTTGTGTATCCATTCTCATGCATGTACTAAAAGAAAAAAAGTCTAGGATTACCTCACATGGGATAAGTTACAAGCAGTAACAATAATTACCAAGAGTAACATAAACCTCAATGTGCAGCCGTAGCGGTGACAAAGGTAGAATGTTACATGGCCACACGGAGATTCCTAATCTCCACGCAGAAATACCAATTTTCCCGCGACCCTATTATTTTGTAATTACATACAACCCAAGCAAAGAAAGATTTCCTATTTTACAGGAGACAACAAGAGTCAAAATGTCATTTTCAGACGTCAACTCGTTATGCATAACCTCACAACGGCGCTGTTTTCCTGTCGAGCGATTCACTTTTCTTCTTACCTGTGTAAGCTGTGTTGCTTTTTCCAAAGCCTGTTACACCAACTGCAATAACGACCAGATTGTCTCCCACGATGTTCGGAAGCTGAAAAAAACAGATACAGTAGCTTTACCCCAGATCAAAAACACAAATTAGCACACGCAACGCGAGTTCTTCGTGTTTTGTACTTAATAACAAGCGGGAGGGCTAGATGGCCCTGGTTCGGTACGTCTTGACTTACAATAAGTAACCATTTCATCACATGACTGCCGATTTATCTCCCTCTTCCTTCCTTCTTACGTTTTTCCTAGTATGCATCTTGCGAGGCGTACGGCTGAGTTGTACAACATTTTCTAACACTGCTCACGCGATCATGCTCGGCCCTCGCATGAGAAATTTTTTGTTCATAACATTTTTCGATAACACCGCATCCGGGGCCGTATAGATCTCTTGGAAAATAAACAAATATGACAGCTCTAAATTCCTGTTCAAATGCACAAAATTAGGCAAAAATAGACACTACATATCGTTTATTTACATATCGTAAAGATGTTTCACAGTTTAACATAGATTCCTCCGTACCTCTTCTCGAATCGCAAATATGGGCAAATACTCTCTTTCTTCCTTCATTGATTTCTTCCCAACAAACTCCCTCCTGGCTTCATTTTTATCTTTCATGTGTTCAGCAAACTTCTGATTATCTCTGTAATCCTCTTCCTCGTCTTGTTTTGTATCCTGGAAGACAAAGAAAATGAGTCACCTTTGCTTTGCTAACTTCGTAAACCTTACAAGTTATCGTAATAAATTGTGAGTATTTGTCGCAGTAGGATGGATTTACGAGGTTGACAAACGAGTAAGTTTGCTCTGAAATTCCAAATAGCGTAAAACAGCACGACACTAACACCTTTTGCTCGTTCTTATTTTATTTTATATTTTATCTTTTTTCAATAACAAAGTTCTCACATGAAATGTTTTTAAACAAAGTCGAAATTCAAATTCCAATATACCTCTTCTTCCTCCTGTTTAACAGCCAGAATGTTGCCAAGTTTTGTTCCCGCCAGTTCTTAGTGCTTGTGTTGCGACTTCTGTCGTTCTTTCTGTTCTCGGTGAACACGTACAATATGCCAACCCCTACTTGAAATCATAACCATATCTGACGTGGAATCCTGCAAAAAATATGAGGTTGGCAATGTACCGTAACGATTCAATTTAGCTATCAGGGTGCTTATTTACTTAAGTTACCTAAATGGAGGCCGCTGAAACGAATAAGAGCTCTTACCAGGAATAGGGCGCTCATCCTTTTTTAGAAACAGTAGAATGTGCAAAACAAAGCTTTAATGTTTATTTGAAAGGATCAGGAAACTGGAAAACGGACTAGTTGTCCATGGATCCTTCCCGCCAAACTAATTGTCACAAAATTTTTAGACGAGATCAATTGGCACACACTTGAACGTAATAGTTGAGTGATTTTTGAGTGGGATATTGTCAACTTGCCATTCCCCATCCCCATCCCCCACCATTCCCTATAATTTTATTACAAACGTGGCCCGGCAAATAAACGATCGCAAGCTTGTAATATTTACTCGCCTAAAATTTTATTAACCACTTTACACCCATGAGTTTGCCGAAAGGTTTCTCGTGTTGCCAGCGACTCACTTGTCTGGCTAAGTTTGGTGGAATTAGGCCATCCCGGCCTAAATACATCGCCAATATAAGGAAAAGCTCCACACTGTTTTCACAAGAGAATAACTAGCGCATTCCTTTTGTTGAAATACTACTAAATAAATTCACATTGCTTCTGTCTGAAAATAAGTTATTGGCACTCGGTGTACATAAGCCATTGACTTTTTTATAGCCAGATTATGTCTGATTTCTACAGCACAGCAGTTTTTAAATGACTCTTCTATTTTAGTCACAACAAACAAACAGTCTTTCTCCGGGCCGGTTCTCCGGGCCACACTTCATGCATTCTCCCGCACTAGACTTACAGAGACCCAATATCACAGCTTTGATGAAGCTGCTTGTATTGGCTCAGTTAGGGAGTAAGATACAAGAAAATATTAACTGATATCAGGAGAATATCAGTCAATATTCTCTTGATGAGAGGCTTCATGCAAGCGAGTCACTTTCTATAGTGTTCTGTACTGGTGGTATGACTGTTAAATAAAATAGTCAAAACTTCACATAAATTCTACCATCAATGTCAACCCATTTCTTTATTTCTGAAAGGTTACCGCCTTACATCTTTCCCTCTGCCATCTGTTTACTGCTTTAACTTGACGACTTTTTCTTTCTCTCTTCCAGGCGATCACACCATTCTATGGAAAGAAAATGTACACATAACTACGTCGAACAAGTAATAGCATTCTGGTTAGACCATCCCTTTTCATGACAGCCGCATTGTGTTACTCGAAGAGTGGTTAGTGTTTAAATATATATGAGAACATGTGGCCAAATGAAAGACATGTCCCAGGTAACGTACATTTTCGTGATTTCAAAGCTTTTTGTCGAAACTTATGTCTATACTATCCAGTCAAAGTTGAGGACCCTAAAACGCCAATATTTCAGAAGAACGAACTCCTCACCTTATCTCCATCGTGACTGGAAAGGAAGAACCAACAAACTCAACTCTTCAGACAAGCCTGCTCGACACGTATAGCCTTATCTTTCATACTGAGCGCTTGTCAAGGGGCCGTTTTTTCTCCACAGTGAAGGAAGTCAACTGAGAATTTAAGTTTACGAGTTACCAAGTGAATGACACCAGCCCGCCGTCCTTTTCCTTTTCGTTTTTGGCGGTTTCCTGCAGTAGTATTAATATTGCATTTTAATTTTTTCCCTTTACAGAGAGTCGTATTATAGTTAGTAAAGGGATTTTTTATTCGATATCAATAATCATTGTACTACTCACTTGTCTTTTTATCAAGTCCGATAAAAGCTGTAGCTCACCCTGCTGCATGTCGTGTTTGGATTTGGCAGCATCGTTAACATGGACCGCCATGTCCCCTCTCGGCTTAATCTCTTTACGCCCATACACTTTGAACTGTAAAACTTATTGGACATGAATGGAGGGGTAAGGATAGATGACCTATGAAAACACAAATAAAGGGTAACATATTTATTGGGTGAAATGAAGGGGAAAATTTGAAATTGACTATTATTGACCATTAATACTCCAGTCTTAGGATTAGGGTTTGGGTTAGTAAGTACTCCCTATAAAATTTTTTTGATATATTTGTGCACGACTGGCGGTAATATCGCGATCTGATTGGCCAATTTGCCGTTGTTGACAAGAGTACAGACAAAATTGCTCGCGTCACGCAATGGTCACGCAGGAGGACCGTTTTATTCGATGTCGATATTGTGGTGACGTCGATATTTGTTGAGGACTCGCTTCGCTTTGCCTTGTGACCACTGTGACGACAAATATCGTTTTCGATAAATTACAGACTACGCTTAACCACTGTCAATTTGTCAAATATACTTGGGCGAGCATGTATAAGAGAAGTCACTTGGAATACATGCTCCCTTCATTCACTGCTTCTATGTAAATTGTAACTTCCTTCAGCCATTGATTTATATTATTACCCGTACGGACACACGCGCACTTTTATTGAAAAAAAACACACAAACAAATAATAATCAAAAACATCATAAGAAATAGTGGAATAGTGGTGAATTTGCGCCCAGGGAGACGAGAGCTGCGTGATAATCTTCGAAATAAGAGAAGACAGAACAAAGAGGTTGTTAAACGAACGCGTCTAAAAGCCGGAAAAAGGTGGCACCGATTACCTGGACAAACCTTACGTTGGGTCTGAAAAGCCAAAGTCCAAACGTATGCTCCATGTAACCTTTAACAAAATACTCCATAAACTGTTCAAGTGGAGGGATAGTCACTTTCACGGTCAGTTTCTTGGATATAGGTACAGTAAGGGAAGAGCCATTACTTTCCTCAAGAATTTGTTGACATCGTCCTTCGATTGATGAGCCGACTGGAATCTAAGCTCTTGAATACATCAATAGTAAAAGTAAATCAGGGCATCTTGCGCAATTGACAACATTACATGTACCTTAATTACAGAAGACCTCTACCAATTTTTTTCGCAACAGAGATGTTATCTATTCTTTAGGTGCACTGAGCTTTACCTAAAGTCAACGCTTTGCAAACCAGTAGCCTAAGAGGTCTATAACCATTCGAGTTATGAGTTATCTTCAACTTAAGCGTACCATTCTCCACAGCGCTTGGGTCCAGTGAAACAAACATCCTTGAAGTGCTAAGTCAGACATTAAATGCCAGAAAACTGACCACAGCCTACTTTAAAAATCCAACACCACCTTCTTGACCGTGGTGAAGAAGAGAGTAGATCAGGAACTGATCGAAGCTTCTAAAAAAAGGAGAAAAAAGTTTTAAACTCACATTTAAGGAAAATCAGATTTTCCATACTCGATTGATCATTCTTACTAAAAATATAACATTTAAAGTTAAAAGCTTTGTAGTTCAACGTTCGATAATTAAGTAAATACTCTGATCTTCTACCACCTAGCGGAAATTTCGATATTTCAACCCGTTTATGAACATGAACAGGAAGGAAACTTGCATGGTTAGTTTACTTCTTTTTAAAAATGCATTTATGAAGAAAAGCTGCGTAAATGGAATGCGGCAAGGTTTAAAGGTAACGTCAGCGTACCAGGTCGTCGCTGGGCAAAGTTGGCCAAGAAGCTGAGGTACTGTTTGGATCTGACGTGGATGTCAGCCTGCAGAAAATTTAGTGGTATGTACTCTTGGTCCAGTTCGAAACCAAGGTCTATGGACCGTACCATATTTTCGCACCAAATGAAGAGTTTCACCTGCCTTTAGTAACTTGTTAAAGTTAATGAACGCAGTTATCGTGACGTAACATGCACAAAAAAGGTACTACTCCACAAATAACCTCAGATCGGTTACTCAAAAATCACAAATTATAAAAATTACAAAATCCGATGTCCCTTGGATTTGATCCCATTTTATCTATCATTTATTATCGCCTGACCCGAAGTCCATTAATGCGAACTCCCCGTCAACTCAAACTAATTTTACTTTCACATAGCTCAAAGTTACCCTTATCACTCGAACTTTAGGTGAAAATGTCAGGCGATTGACGTCAAAGTTTCAGAACATAGCGGACTGTCAGGACACGTCCCAATCAAGAGGGAGATAACTGAAGCAAAAATCCATCAGCGAATTTGAGATTCTCACCTCCATAAATGAACGTTATCATGAATCTAATGTTTGTCTCGTGAAAAAAGATTGTACCTTTATGGAAATGGTTATTAAAAGATGCAATTGAGTGCAAATCGCGCTAATTAAAAAAACTTGTCTTTAAATATCCTTGCCCTTTAAAATAGTTTGATTTTCTTCTGCGTTGATGAAAGTTATTTGCGCGAAATGAAAACAATTTTTCAGCAAATGAATGTCTGAAGGAGCTCTTTATTTTATTCTGCTCTTGAACGTCATTTAAAATGCAATTATCGGTATTGAGCGCTCCTTTCGCACAATTGTAGACTTTTTCATCTAAGTGAAAGTATAGGTGGTATGAATACGTGCAAATTTATGATTGTGATGCATTTTTCCCAATGATTAACACATGTTTTTACATTTTACAAAAATAAGTTTTCAAGGAATTTTAACCGTGACTCAAATCCTCTTAGAGCCATCATGTGTAACCTGGGACATAAGTTTTAATTGTAGGCATGGTTATACTTCACTGTGCGAAACGCCATGTATTTCAGTGAAGCTCCATTACCATTATTTATCATATAAACTACGGTGTCTTAGAAGGATTTACATCCCTGAAAAAATCCGTAACAACACACGTGAAAAAATGAGATTTTTTTCACGTGCGTTTGATATCGTTAATCAGCGCTGATACGTCACACGCCTTTCGCTTTACTCGTCTTTCGCGCCACTCGGTCAGGTTGATGAATGAACGGCAAAGTCTTCACCGGTCTCAATCCAAGGTCATTTGTCAGAATTTCTTGGATTATGGCGGCTAAAACAATTTAGAATTCCGTATCGCTTACGGACAGTGACGTTTAAAACTTTCCTAGACAGAGAAAAAACGAAAATAAGAAAAGAAAAACCGAAAGTTACGTATTCAGTGGCTGTGGTAATGGCATTTCTCTTCGCTGAGATCGCAAATCGACTGTCAGAAGATTTGCCACAGGCCGATTTTGGCCGTGTACCTGAAAGATTTCTGCTGTCGGTAAGGACCAAGTCAAAGCTGAGATTTTGCAAGTTGAAAACTACGCCCATTGTTCGTTTTTGTAATAATTCGACGCATTTTTTCATCTTGAGTCCTAGCGCCAACGCACTTCATAATTTTTTTGGGGAGGATTGTCGATCCTTTTATTTCATTCGTTTATAAAGTTGACTTTTCTCGCCAGTTTTGTGTTTATATGACAAGCAAAATAGAGAAACTTCATATCCACGCGCTTACATGTATTAATCTCTGATGAAACAAATCAATAATTGACAAAAGTGAAGGAATATCAGTTGTGAATGAACAGCATAAAGATGTATTTGTGACATTTTCATAATTTTTATCGGACTGTATCTGAGTGATTTACAGGTGCTCAGCGATAAAATTATCTGCTCATAACGACTGAGTACTTAAATATAATTTCTGATTTTTTCAGATACAGATCAACCCTCAACGATCCCATTGTGATTTTACAATGATCCATATTGTGTGCTTACCAGGAAAGCGCCCTGCAGACCTCCATATCTGTATGGCCCAATTTGCTCCTCAGGAATGGGTAAAACCAGCTCAGAGTTTTGTGTAACAAAATTGACAAAATAACAACTCTGTCTGGCCCTATTAATTAACAGATCTACATTTGTGACAGACTTCGATCTTTTCAATCTACTTGTTTGCGATAAAAGTCACAGCTCTAAGTGTGTCCAGTCTGCGTCATAGTTTATTGTGCTCAGCCCGATACTTTTTTTTATTTAAACGCAGAAGATAACATGAACTCGGAACATGAACTCGGAACGTGAACTCGGAACGTGAACTCGGAACGTGAACTCGGAACGTGAACTCGGAACGTGAACTCGGAACGTGAACTCGGAACGTGAACTCGGAACGTGAACTCGGAACGTGAACCCGGAACGTGAACCCGGAACGTGAACCCGGAACGTGAACTCGGAACGTGAACTCGGAACGTGAACTCGGAACGTGAACTCGGAACGTGAACTCGGAGCATGAACCGAGAGCCTGAACCGAGAACCTGAACCGAGAACCTGAACCGAGAGCCTGTACCGAGAGCCTGAACCGAGAGCCTGAACCGAGAGCCTGAACCGAGAGCCTGAACCGAGAGCCTGAACCGAGAGCCTGAACCGAGAGCCTGAACCGAGAGCCTAAACCGAGAGCCTGAACCGAGAGCCTGAACCGAGAGCCTGAACCGAGAGCCTGAACCGAGAGCCTGAACCGAGAGCCTGAACCGAGAGCCTGAACCGAGAGCCTGAACCGAGAGCCTGAACCGAGAGCCTGAACCGAGAGCCTGAACCGAGAGCGTGAACTGAAAACATGAACTGCCCGCATGAACCGAGAAATTAACTGAGCCTGAAATGAGAGCCTGATTCGGGAGCCTTTAATGTGGTTCTCGAAGGGATTAACGGTCAGCCGTTAAAGTAGATAGATTTCTACCATTAGCTGTCACAAATGAAGCTTAATGTCAACCGTCAAACAGATTGAAGGTCTTCCGAATCCCTCAATTCTAGCCGCTTGCTTACAACAGTTAACAGCTTGTCTCTATGTTTCGAAACATTTTCAGTTTACGGTCATTTTTATTGATGTTCGTTCATCTAAGCAACAGTTTGAAAATGTTTTAATATTCGAATCAATACCTTGTTACTGCAAAAATAGCTAATTTCATTAATGACTTGCTTGTGTACACACGCCATATCGTACTCTTCGACAATATCACAACCAAACAGACGTTTGAATCCTGTCAATTGTCCTGAAAGCCGCCAAAAGTATTTTTTTATCGTAAAATCAATAGTTTTCACCGCTATATTAATGATTCCCACGAGATCACAGCGTTTTTTATACTTGATCTATGCTTCAGATCCTTAAAGTGCAAGAAAGACTAGCATATGATCGAATGAAATGGAATGCAAGAACAGCACGAGATACCAACGTAACGATCGAAGGAAAGAAAATCATAAAGTACCCAAGATATCAACGCAACAATCGATTACAAGTAAAAAGTGCGCCAGAAACTGACGTAACAATCGAATGTAAGACACTCCTTGCGCGCGCTGAGGTCAGCAATTTAGGTGGCATTTTAAATTACCCAAAAAAGTTGCCAGTTGAAGATACTGAAGCCTACTAGGAGATGATTAGAAAGAATCAGGAGACATTCTGAGAAATTTTATTTCAGTCAATTTACCATTTCGGTTTGAGCTCGTTTTTTGGCAATGCTGCCGACTGAAAAACCATCATTCGCTATCACTCACTCGTTAAAACTGCAAGAACTATCATGAACTATCATGTGGAATATGAATATGAACAAACTCCATAATAGTCAATGATAGTCAATAATAGTGCATGATGGTTCCTATGACCGTTTGAACGAGGCTTAAGAATGTGCGAGACACCAAAGTAACTTTCGAATGAAGGAGTAGCTTAAAATGCGCGAGATGCTAGCGTAACAATCGAATGAAAAAGAATCCTAAAAGTACCCGTGCTACTAATGTAACAATCGAACGAAAGATAATTCTAAAGATGTGCGTAATACATACAAAAGCGCGAGTAGATATGGAATTTCTCTTCGAGTGTTTAACTCAATAGATCACGAGTGAGATGTCGAATTGAACACGAGAAAAGAAATTTCATATCCACGAGCAAGCATGTATTATTTTATTAATCATACAAACACAATAGCCATTTACCGCAGAGAACAGTCGACTTTATTACTTAATGAAAATAAAAGGATCGATAATCCCCGATAAAATCATAAAGTGCGTTGGCGCACTCGAGCTCAAGATGAAAACATGCGTCAAATCATTACAAAAACAAACAATGGGCGCAACTTTTAACGTACAAAATTCAGCCGCAAGAAATGCCATTACCACGGCCATTGAATACGTAACTTTCGGTTTCTCTTTTCGTATTTCGGTTTTCTTCCCCTTCTAGGAAAGTTCGACCGTCACTGTCCGTAAAAGAGACAAATTTTTTGGTGTTTTGGCAACCATAATCGGAAAAAATTCCGACCAACCACCTTGGATTGAGAACGGTGAAGACTATGCCGTTTATTTGTCAACCTGACCGACGCGAGAGGCAAGTAACGTGTAAGCAGCTGATTGACAATATCAAACACACGTAAAAAAAGTATCGTATTTTTTCACTTGCGTTGTTACGGCTTTTCTCAAGGCTGGAGATTCTTGAAAAACACCGTAGTTCACATCATAAACTAAAACACAGCAGTTCATATTATAAACTAATGTAAAACACGAATGAAAAGGAATCCTAACAGAATGCGAGATTCCAACGTAACAATCGAGAATCTTAAAGGTCTTTAACACTCAACGAATCAATTGATGGGGAGATAAGCCTAAAAGTCTGCCAGGTACTAATGCAACTAACTTATGGAGAAGAATTCTAGAAAAGCGCGAGATACGAACCAAATAACCCTATGAAAGAGAATATTCGAAGAGCACGAGACACCAACGTAACAATTCAATGAAAGAGAGTTCTAAAAGTGCGCGAGATACTAATGTAAAAATCGAATAAAATGGAATCCTTAAAGTGCACGTGATATTACCATAGATATCAAATGAAAGATAATCTTAAAGTGCGCGAGATAACGACGTAACAATCCAATGAAAGATAATTTTTTAAGTGCGCGAGATCCTACCGTAACAAGTGAATGAAGGCAATCCAAAAGAGTGCGCGACCTAGAAGGTAACAATCGAAACTAAAACAATCCAAAAAGTGCGCGAGAAACTGACGAAAGGTAAGGTAAGGTAAACTTTATATTACCACGTAATAATACAATGAAAGCAATCCTCAACGTGCGCGAGACACTAAAGGTCTTAAACACTCACTAAGGTTTTGACATCATGTCAAAACCTTAGTGAATCCTAAGATAAACTTGTACTTCTATTCCCTGTATATTGTAAAATTAGAAAAAATTAAGAACATAATTAGACTATATGTAATTTATTAACGATCTTATACTAGTTTTACTTCTAACATGTGACCCATCTAGACTAGCCCTAAATCTAGCAGTTGGCGCTTGAAAACCTGTAAATATTGCTCCAAGAAATAAATGTAATTAGAATACTAACTTACCATCCTCCACAATGCTTGCGTCCAATGAAACTGTCATCCTTGAAGTGCTACGTCAGGCATTAAATGCTAAAAAACTGACCACAGCCTGCTTTAAAAATCTAACACCACCTTCCAAACCGGTGGTGAAGAAGAGAGTAGAGAAGGAACTGCTCGAAGTTCCTACAAAAAGAAAAATTGACAAACTAATATTTAAGGAAAATGAGATTTTCTGTATTTGATGGTCATTCTTACTTAATATAACATTTATAATTAAATAGCATTCGAAAGATTCTCGGATCTTCTACCACCTCACGGAAATTCGATATTTCTCTCCAATCATGAATATGAACAGGAAGTAAACTTGCTTGGCCAGTTCACTTCTTTTAACAAATGCATTTATGAACAAGAGCTGCGTAAATGAAATGCGGCAAGGTTTAAAGGTAACGTCAACGTACCAGGTCGTAGCACGGCAAAGTAGCCCAGAAGCCGAGGTGCTGCTTGGATCGGACCTGGATGTAGCCTGCAGAAAATTTAGAGGTATGTACTCCTGGTCCAGTTCGAAACCAAGGTCTGTGGATCGTCTCACATGCAGAAGTGTCTCACCTGCCTTTAGTAACTTATTAAAGTTAACGAACGCATTTATCGTGAAGTAAAATGCACCAAAAGAAAATCCGAAAATCACAAAATTACAAAAATTACAGAATCCAATGTGCTTTGGATTTGACCCCACTTTCCTTATCATCTATTACCAGATGATTCCGAGTCGGTTAACTCGAAATCCCCGTCAACTCAAACTAATTTTACTTTCACTTGGCTCAAATTTATCCTTATCCCTCGAAGTTTAGCTGAAAATATCAGTCAGTCGATTAATGTCGATGTTTCAGGAGTTGGTGGACTGACACATCATAATCAGTAAAGTGAGGTAAATAAAACATAACTCCATCAGCTAATTTGAGATTCTTACCTCCATAAGTGAACGTGGATTGTTTCCTTTATGGAGATGGTTGTTAAAAGATGCAATCGATTGTTTGTAAATCGCGTTAATAAAAGTCTTCTCTTTAAATATGCTAACCATTTATTTGACTTTGATTGTCTTCTACGTTAATAAACATTGTTTGGACGAGATGAGAATAGTTTCTCGATAAACAAATTTCTGAAGGAGCTCGTAATTGTGTGATTCTGCTGTTGATAGTTATTTCGCGAAATTGTAGCTTTTTTTCATCTAAGTAAAAGTATAGGTAGTATGTCTATTTACAAATTTTTAATTGTAATAAACTTTTCCCATGTAATAACGCATTAAACAAGTTTTCAAGGAGTTGTAACCCCAGTTCTCTTAGAATCTTAAAACTTCAGGCACCATTTATCACCTGCGAAATTGTTTTTTTTTTTTTAAATTTTAAAACTTGGTATTTCTTCACTCCGCAAAACGACATGTATTTCAACGAGTCTTGACTACTTTCATTTAAATCCAATTCCCCTTGATACAAAACAAATCAAAAAGGGAAATTAAAATGAATGCGAATGAAAGCAAAAGGAGTATTTGTGATATCTTCATAATTTTTATCGGGCCCTATATGACAGATATATTGGTAATCAGTGGTAATTCATCGCTCATAATGGCCGATACTTAAATAAAATTTCTGATACGTTGAAAGAAAAAAAATTTTTTTTTCCACAAAGGTGTGTGCTCGGCAGACCTTCATATCCGCATGACATAATTTTCTATTCAGCGATAGGTGAGACCAGCTCGGATTTTTGTCTAAACAAGACAAAATTTTAGGTCCGTCTAACCTTAATAATTAACAGATCTTCATTTGTGACAGACTTCAGTTTCGGTCTTTTAAATTTGTTTAACTTTGTTTATTATTGTGCTCAGCCTAATACGTTTGTTTAATTTGAATCGACAGATTTGGTTGGTTACCTCTTCCCGCTTGCTTTTTTTTTCTTTGCCCGGATTTAACAAAGTGGTTTTTTAGTCCAAATTTATGAATAAAACATTAACTCAGAGCATGAACGCGGAACGAGTACTTGTAACGGGAAATTGCAACGGGAAATTGCAACGGGAAATTGCTACGGGAAATTGCTACGGGAAATTGCTACGGGAAATTGCTACGGGAAATTGCTACGGGAACTCGGAACATGAACTCGGAACATGAACTCGGAACATGAACTCGGAACATGAACTCGGAACATGAACTCGGAACATGAACTCAGAACATGAACTCAGAACATGAACTCTGAGCCTAAGCTGAGAGCCTGAGCTGAGAACCTGAGCTGAGAACCTGAACTGAGAGCCTGAACTGAGAACCTGAACTGAGAACCTGAACTGAGAGCCTGAACTGAGAGCCTGAACTGAGAGCCTGAACTGAGAGCCTAAACTGAGAGCCTGAACTGAGAGCCTGAACTGAGAGCCTGAACTGAGAGCCTGAACTGAGAGCCTGAACTGAGAGCCTAAACTTAGAACATGAACTGAAAGTATGAACTGACACAGAATTAATTGACAGCACAAACTGAAAGCCTGAAATGAGAGCCTGAGTCGAGAGCCTTAAATGGAGGTTCGTAACTGTCAGCCGTCAAAATGAATATAATTTTTACCGTCATTCTTCACAAGTGCAGCTCGATATTACACGTCAAAAACGGTTTGAGGGTCTTTCGAATCTCTCCATTCTGGCAGCTTGCTACAAACGACAGTTTTCGATCTGAAAGAAACTGTAAAATGCTAAACTAGTGCCAAGGTTCCCAAAAAATGCCTAGTTTTCGCCTATATAAGCGACTGTTTAAAAATATCATATTCAAATTACTACTGTTTCCTTGAAAAATAGCTAACTTCATAAATCACTTGCTTGTGTGCACGCCATTGAGTATCATTCGACATGATCACAACCAAAAACACGTTTGAATCATGTTTAGTGTCCTGAAATTTCGTTAAAAGCAATTTTTTTTTCGCAAAACTCTTCCTCGGGAGTTTTCGTCTTTGAAAATGAATCCTAAATGTACGCCTGACACTAAGGGAACAATCGAATGAAAAGAGAATCCTTAATGTTTGCGAGATACTAATGTTCAAATCGAATGAAAGAGGTTGCTAAAAGTCTCCAAAACATCAACTAATCTATGGATCGCAAGAGAAGCCTTAAAGTGTGCGAAATAACAATCGCGTACAATCGGAAGAGAAACTGAAAAATGCCCAAGATACAAATGTAGCAATCGAATGAAAGAGAATCTTAAAAGTCTCCAGCGTAACAATCGATTAAAAGGGAAGCCTTAAAGTGCGCAAGATACTAACGTAGCAATCGATCTAAAATAATCCTATAAATAAACACTGGTAACTTCGAAAGATGAAGCATCCTAAAAGTGCACAAAACACTAACCTACCAATTAATTAAGAGATAATACTGAAAGTGTGCGAAAAACTGATGTACCAATCAAACGAAAGAAAATGATCTAAAGTGCGCCAGGTACCAACGTGACAAGCCGATGAAAGACAATAGTAAAAGTGGGCGAAAGATTAATGTAGTAGGCCGATGAAAGAATATCTTAAACGTGCGCGAAAGACTAAAATAACAATCAGGTGAAAGAAAATCTAAAGTGCGCAAGATATTAACGTAACAATTCAATGAAAGAGAATGTTAAAAGTGCGCGAGATACTAACGTAAACGGCAATCTATCGTAACGGCAATCTATCGTAACGTGAAACTATCATAATAACTTAATGAAGCAAATTCCTTAAAGTGTGCCACGTACTACCGTAACAGAACTATGAAATAGGATTCTAAAAGTCCGCGCGAAACGGAGTATCAATCCTACCAAAGACAACATTTAAAGTGCGTGATACACTAAAGTAACAATCGAATGAAAGAGAGTTTTAAAAGTGCGAGTGATACTAATGAAAAAATCGAAAGAAAAAAATCCTTAAAGAGCAAGTGATACTACCGTAACAATCCAATAAAAGAGAATCCTAAAAGTATGCCACATACTTACGTCACGATCTAACCATTTTCAATCGAATCTAAAACAATCCCAAAAATGCACGCGAATCTAACGTAACAACCCAAAAGAAGAGAATCTCAAAATAGCGCGAGATACAAACGTAATAACCGAATGAAAGATAATCCTTAAGGTACGCGAGATACTAACATGTTATAACCTTAGCGAGTCCAAATATAACTATATACTTCTATTCCCTGTGAAATGCTGTAGATTTATTTCTTCTGTAACAGTAAATTTAAAAAAATACCAATATGATTAGACATTAATTAATTTGTAAACGCTTAGGTAATAGTTTTACTTCTAACTAACATGCCACCCACCTAAACCACCACTAAAGCTAACAGAGGACTCATGAAAACCTGTAAATATTAATCCAAGAAATAAATGTAATCAGAATACAAACGTACCATCCTCCACATTGCTTGCGTTCAGTGAAACTGACAACCTTGAATTGCTTCGTCATGCATTAAATGCCGGTAAACCGACCACAGGGACTGATGAAAAAGTATAACACCACCTTCCAAACCGGTGGTGAAGAAGAGAGTAGAGAAGGAACTGCTCGAAGTTCCTACAAAAAGGAGAAAAATTGACAAACTCATTTAAGGAAAGTAAGATTTTCTGTATTTGATGGTCATTCTTACTTAATATAACACTTATAATTAAATAGCATTCGAAAGTTAATTCTCGGATCTTCTACCACCTCACGGAAATTTCGATATTTCTCTCCAATCATAAATATGAACAGGAAGTAAACTTGCTTGGCCAGTTCACTTCTTTTAACAAATGCATTTATGAACAAGAGCTGCGTAAATGGAATGCGGCAAGGTTTAAAGGTAACGTCAAGGTACCAGGTCGTAGCACGGCAAAGTATCCCAGAAGCTGAGGTGCTGCTTGGATCTGACGTGGAAGTCGGCCTGCAGAAAATTTAGAGGTATGTACTCCTGATCCAGTTCGAAACCAAGATCTGTGGACCGTCTGGCCATATTTTCGCACCAAATGACAAGCAGAAGTGTCTCACCTGCCTTTAGTACCTTATTAAAGTTAATGAGCGCAGTTGTCGTGACGTAACATGCACAAGAAAGGTACTACCCCGCTAATATTTTAAACTCGGTTACCCAAACGAAATACGATTTCCCCTAGATTTGGCCCCATTTTCTCCAGCATCCATTATCAACTGACTCGAAGTTTGTTTACTCGAACTCCCCGTCAACTCAAACTAAATTTGCTTTCATTTGGCTAAAAATTACAAACATAACTTGAACTTTTGGTGAAAACGTCGGTCGATTAATGTCGACGTATCAGAACATAGCGGACTAGCACGTCCCAAACAAGAGAGAGGCAACTGAAGCATAAATATATTAGCGAATTTGACATTCTTACCTCCACATATCAATGTTATCATGGATCTAATGTTTGTCTCATAACAAAAAAGATTGTTACCTTTGTGGAGATGGCTATTAAAAGATGCAATTGTTGTTCTTTTTTTAATAAAAATCTTGTCTTTGAATATGCCGGCCATATAGTAAATTTTGATTGTTTTCTGGATTAGTAAATGTTATATGGGCGAGATGAAAATAATTAATTGGTAAATAATGTCTAAAGAAGTTCGCATGTGTGTGATTTTGCTGTTGAACATCATTTAAAATGTAAATATCGTTATTGAAAGCTCCTTTCGCGCAGCTGTAGCTTTTTGTCATCTCAGTAAAAGTATTGCCAATATGTATACTTACAAATTTATAATTGTAATAAACTTTTCCCATGCAATAACACATCAAACAAGTTTTCAAGGAATTGTAACCCCAGTCCTCTTAGAATCCTAAATCATTAGATACCATTTCTAGCCTGCGAAATAAGTTTTTATTTTAATAAAAATTTTGAAACATGGTATCTCTTCACTCTGTGCAACGACATGTATTTCAATGAACCTTCACTGCTCTTATTTATATCAAACTCCCCTCGAAAAAAAAATCAAAACTTGAAAGAAATGAAGGGAAATTAAATGAAAATGAAAATGAACAGCGAAGGGAGTATTTGTGACATTTTCATAATTTTTATCTGCTCATAATGAACGATACTGAAATAAAATGTCCGATACTTTGAAAGAAAATTATATTTTTTTATTCTAAGTAGAGTGTGTCCTGTAGATCTTCATATCTGTAAGACAAAATTTCCTATTCCGCGATAGGTGAGACCAGGTCGGGTTTTCGTCTGAACATGACAAAATTTTAAGTCCACCTTACCTTAAAAATTAACATATCTTCATTTGTGACAGACTTCGGTCTTTTAAATTTGTCTTTTTTTGGCAATTAAATTCTGGGTCAAAGTTAAATGTGCTCTGTCTGATACGTTTGTTTAATTTGAATTCACAGGTTCAGTTGGTTAGCTCTTCGCACTTGCTTTTATTTTTCTTTTGCCCGGATTTAACAAAGAGGTTTTTAGTTAAAGATCAGAACATGGACGCGGAACGTAAACTCGGAACATGAACTCAGAACCTCAACTCGGAACATGAACTCGGAACATGAAGCCGGAACAGAGAGCCTGAACAGAGAGCCTGAACAGAGAGCCTGAACTGAGAGCCTGAACTGAGAGCCTGAACTGAGAGCCTGAACTGAAACCCTAAACTGAGACCCTGAAATTAGAACAAGAACTGAAAGCATGAACTGCGAGCATGAACTGAAACAATTAATTTAGAGCATAAACTGAAAGCCTAAAATGAGAGTTTGTATTGCGAGCCTGATTCGAGAGCCTTAAGTGTGGTTCTCATTGGAATTTAACCGTCAGCCGTCAAAGGGTCTTAAATTTAACTATCAGCCGTCAAAATGAGAAGGCCTTTACCGTCACCCGTCACAAATGCAGCTTTGTAATAATCGTCAAAAGATTTGAAGGTCTGCCATATATCTTTATTTTAGCCGCTTTAGATTTTGAAGAATTTTTAAAACTTCGTTGACAATTTGCCATTTGATAAGATCAAAATCAAGTACAAGTTTAAATCATGCCGAGTGTCCTGAAAGCCATTTTATCGCAGAACCCCTCATCTGAAGTTTTTGTCGACATATTAATGATTCTTAAAAATCCTTCGAGTGCAATTCTTAGAGTTTCAATCCAATGAAATGGAATGCAAGAACAGCACCAGATACTAATGTAACAATCAAATGACAGAAAATTCTTAAAGCACCCGAGATATCAACATAACAATCGATTGAAAGTGAATCCTAAAAGTGTGCTAGAAACTGACATAACAAACGAGTGTAAGGTAATCCTAGGACTGAGTGCGACACTAATGTAAATTTCGAGCGAAGGCCCTTGGAGTACCCTAAAATGCACAGGACGATAACGTAACAATCAAATAAAAGATAATTCTAAAAGTGTGCGAAATAAGAGAATCTTAAAAGTCTCCAACATATCAACCAATCAATGGATTTGAAGAGAAGCCCAAAAGTGAGTGAGATAAAATCGTGAACAATCACAAGCAACAGAAAATTTTAAAAAACGTAGCAATCGAATCTAAGACAATCCTTAAAGATGTGCTAGACACTAATGTAACTTCGAAACAGAAGAAGAATCCTAAAAGTGCGCCAAACACAAACCTATCAGTCAACTTAAAGATAATGTTAAAAGTGAGCGAAAAACTGATGTGCTTATCGAGTCAGTAAATTATTTAAAGTGCACCAGGTACTAAAGTAACAAACTAATGAAAGACAATAAAAGTGCGCGAAAGACCAACGAAACAAGAGAACGAGAGAGAATCTTAAACGTGAGCGCAAGACTAACGTTATAATCAAATACAATAACATCTAAAAGTGCGCGAGATACTGACAAATTAAAAAAAAAAACTCAGCAATATTATTAGACAATAAGTAATTTGTGAACGCTTTTATGGTAGTTTTACTTCTAACATGCGACCCATCTATACTGGCACTAAAGCTAACAGTGAGCGCATGTAACCATGTAACCAGAATACTCACGTACCATCCTCCACACTGCTTGAGTCCAGTGGAACAGACATCCTTGAAGTGCTTAGTCAGGCATTAAATGCTGCAAAACTGACCGTAGCCTGCTTTAAAATCTAACACCACCATCCCAACTGGTGGTGAAGAAGAGAGTAGATCAAGAACTGCTCGAAGGTCCTACAAAAAGGAGAAAAAAGTGTCAAACTCATATTTAAGGAAAATCAAATTTTCTGCATATGATGGGCATTTTTACTTAATAACATTTATAAATAAATAGCATTCGAAAGTTAATTCTCTGATATTCTACCACCTCACGGAAGTTTCGGTACTTCTTCACGGTCATGAACATGAAGAGGCAGGTTACTTGCTTGGCCAATTCACTTCTTTTTACAAATGCATTTAGAAAGAAAAGTTGCGTAAATGGAGTGCGGCAAGGTTTGTAGGTAATGTCAACGTACCGGGTCTTCGCTTGGCAATGGTGGCCTAGAAGCTGGGGTGCTGCTTGGATCTAACCTGGTCTGTGGATCGTCTGGCCATAAATATTTTCGCATCAAATGACATGCAGAAGTGTCTCACCTGCCTTTAGTAACTTATTAAAGTTAATGAACACTTCATCTTGAAGTACAATGCACCAAAAACGTAGTAACCTTCTAAAAACTCAAACCTGGTTAAATCAAACAAAATCCGATTTCCTTTGGGGTTGACCCAATTTTCTCTATCATCTATTATCAGTTCGCTCCAAATCGGTTAACTCGGGCTCCCCGTCAACTCAAACTTATTTTTCCTTCAATTGGCTAAAAATTATCCTTATAACTCGAACTTTCAGGTGAAAACGTCAGCTGATTAATGTCAGAGTATCAGAACAAAGCGGACTGACACGTCCCAATCAAGATTGAGGTAACTGAAGCATAACTCCATCAGCGAATTTGAGATTCTCGCCTCCCCATATTAATGGTGTCACGGATCTAAATATGTGCGTCTCGTCACAATAAGATTGTTACCTTTTTGCTTGCCATTAAGTAGAGTTTGATTGTCTTCTACGTTGATGAATGTTATTCGGGCGAAATGAAAATAATTTTTCAGCAAATGAATGTCTGAAGGAGCTATTGTTCGTGCAATTCTGCTCTTTAATATCGTTTGAAATGTAAATAACGTCATTGAACGTTCCATTCACGCAATTGTAGCTTTCTTTCGTCTCAGTTAAAATATATACTTACAAAAATAAGGATTGTAATATCCTTTTTTCTTATGACTAACACATGTAAATAAATTTTACCAAAACAATTTTCCAAGGAATTCTAACCCCAGTCCTCTGAGAACCTTTATGAAAACATATGTTATCCGTGAAACAAGTTTTTTTAATTGTAAACAAGGCATTATTTTACTCAGTGCATCGACATGTATTTCAATAAACCTTTATTATTATTATTATTATTATTATTATATTCTCCTTCATGAATTTAACCAATGAGTGATACGACTGAGGGGAATGAATAGCAAAAGGTGTATTTGTGACATTTTCATGATTTTGATCGGTCTATTTCTGACTAATAAACTGGTGGTGAGTGATACCCTGTAGACCACCATATCTGTATAACACAATTGAATATGCGGCAATAGATGAAGCCAGCTTAGATTTTGGTGTGGACACGACAAAGTTTAAAGTCCGCCTGAACTTAATGAATAACAGATCTACATTTGTGATAGAATTCAGTCTTTGAAATTTGCTTTTTTGCAATAAAAGTCAATAAAAGTGTGCTGAGTCTGCGTCAAAGTCTATTGCGCTCAGCCTGATGCGTTCGTTTCATTTGAATTGACAGGTTTAGCTGGAAAGCTCTTCTTATTTGCCTTTTTTCCTTTTTTTAATGAACAAGCGCTTCTTTTTTTCGAAGTTTATGGATGAAACATGAACGCAAAACACAAATCGGAACGTGAACTCGGAACATGAACGCAGAACATGAACGCAGAACATGAACGCAGAACATGAACGCAGAACATGAACGCAGAACATGAACTCAGAACATGAACTCTGATCATGAACCCTGAACAAGAACCCGGAACAGAAACCCATAACAGAAACTCGGAGCATGACCTCGGAGCATGACCTCGGAGCATGACCTCGGAGCATGAAAAGAGAGCCTGAACAGAGAGCCTGAACAGAGAGCCTGAACAGAGAGCCTGAACAGAGAGCCTGAACAGAGAGCCTGAACAGAGAGCCTGAACAGAGAGCCTGAACAGAGAGCCTGAACAGAGAGCCTGAACAGAGAGCCTGAACAGAGAGCCTGAACAGAGAGCCTGAACAGAGAGACTGAACAGAGAGCCTGAACAGAGAGCCTGAACAGAGAGCCTGAACAGAGAGCCTGAACAGAGAGCCTGAACAGAGAGCCTGAACAGAGAGCCTGAACAGAGAGCCTGAACAGAGAGCCTGAACAGAGAGCCTGAACAGAGAGCCTGAACAGAGAGCCTGAACTGAGAGCCTGAACTGAGAGCCTGAACTGAGAGCCTGAACTGAGAGCCTGAACTGAGAGCCTGAACTGAGAGCCTGAACTGAGAGCCTGAACTGAGAGCCTGAACTGAAAGCCTGAACCGAGAGCCTGAACTGAGAGCCCGAGCTGAGAGCCTTAACTAAGAACATGAACTGAAAACATGAATTGCGAGCATGAGCTGAGAAAATTAACTGAGAGCACAAACTGATAGCCTTAACTGAGAGCCTTAGTCAAGAGCCTTAAATGGGGCTATCAATACCATGTAACCGGCAGCCGTCAAAATGAATAAATTTTTACCGTCAGCCTTCACAAACGGTTTCAAAGTCTTTCCATGTGTTTGGAATCTCTCGATTTTAGCAGCTTGCTAACAAAAGTTTTCGACCTGGAAGAATCTTTAAAATGGTGAACTTGTCTCAAGGTTTCCAAAAATTCCTGGTTTATAGTCGTTTTCATTGATTTTCACCTATGTAAGCGACAGTTTGTAAATAATTTCATATTCAAATTAAAACTGTCTCACTGAAAAATTGCAAACTTCGTTAATAACTCGCTTGTGTACACGGCATTGCGTACCATTCGATAAGATCATAATCAAAAACACGTTTGAATCATGTCGGGACTTTTCGCCTTCTTTCGAAGTCTTTGCACAAATACGGGGAGCCGATTACCGGTAATTCATTCAAAACACACCACTTCCTTTCGCTAGAGAAATACAGAAGAGATCCGAACATGATTCATTACTTATAATAAAAACAAAGAAAAACTTAAGCTTAATTTTAACGCACAGAAATACATCTTCCTAATAAACGTCAACCGTCAACCGCTCTGAAACTGGGAGCCTGAACAGAGAAACTGAACTAAAAGTCTAAACTCAGAACATGAACTAAGAGCTTAAAATTCGAGTCTGAACTGTAAGCATGAACTAATGACATGAACCGCGAGCATGAGCTCAGAACCTGAAAATTATTTTATCATCATTGAGCGACAAATTTGACAATAATGGATCGATGTGTTAGCATGCTTTATCGAGACACGAAGCACGAAACTACGGTTTTTTCATTTCGGAGCATTGTACTTGACTCACTAAGAAATAGAGAAATACCAGCCACAAAAACTCGAGGAAAAGCAAAAACACAGAACGATAAGTACACGAAGAAGGAAAACGAAACTTACTGCTGCAATGACGCGGGAAACGAAGCTCATCACCGTTACGTAGCGTAACCCAACCTCACAAGGTAACGAAGAAGATTGAATGTGAAAGCAAAAAAGCAGAAACAAAGGAACTAAATTTGCATAAAGCGCGAAATAAGAGCGTGCAAATTTCACATCACTGAAAGGGGGGTTACGTCACCGAAAAAACAACAACGGAAATATGATCATAACTGTATCTGTTTAAAGCAAATCCTGGTCACTGTACGTGTAACTAATTTTCATTTCCATGATTTGCAAATGTTAGGAGTACCACTTAAAATGCCCAGCCCTCAATAAAAATATAGAAATAAAAATTAAACAAATCCTATAAGATCTAAGCGCTTGCTAATTATATACCTCCTCGTTAGTGTTTTTTTGTTAGGTTTGTTAGCGTTTTTCTTCGTCAGTTAAACCTTCTTCGCACGTTTCTCATGATACCGCACGTTACTTCGCCTCGCGCTTAATCACTTTTCAAGTCAGTGTACCTAAAGACGCCCTGGAAACCACGCCACTGAATGAAAATGTGGAATTGTTCACATTCCGCAGGGTTTTGTTGAGTCAGAATTAAAACCTATTTGTTGAATGGCGAAAGCGGAGTTTTTGTCCATATATTGAGGTCTTCAAATCGTCGAGACTTCAATGAATCATATGAAAGTTAAAATTTGGTCGAAATCGGTGTTTCCTCAGTAAAATTTAGTTTTGATCAATGACACTGAGCCAGGTTTAATACATTTTGATGTCGATGCGAACTGTAAAAAGGCATAAACGCGGAATTTAGCGGGTATTCAGAATGGTGGGATTGTGAGGGACAACAGGAAACGCGAGCAAAGAGCTGTGCTGATGTTTGCCGGGATATTTATATGGATATGTCGAGAACGAAACAGTGAAATGAATAACTGGTGAGTAGTATAGAATATCTTTTCACGAACTAAAGTAACACCCCGAATACTAGAAGGACTTTTTGCCTTTTGTAAGCCTTCAGTCTTTTTCCAGAAGCTTTTCACCTAAATCAAGGGTGAGTTGAAGACAGAACGCGCGACAAGCGCAGTCATTTGTACTCGATAGCTTATACCTGGGCGTCTGATTTGGTTCGGTCCCTCCTTGAAGTATAATGTTTCAAAGGGAAATTGTCTCGGGTTGTAAAACGTAAATGTTAGGCTCGTGTCTACCAGAAAAGATAAAGAGTAAAGCGAAAGAATTCCAACCGAGATCCTGCAAAATCGAACGCTCATTCCAATTTGACTGTAGAGGTAAAGAAGGAAGAGGAGGACCCACTGGAAAATCTACGAAGTCGACTGAATTATGCAAAAGTATAGACGCGAATCTATTGCAAAACATCGTCAACGCAGAATGCGGACCCTCTTGAAGTTTTCCTTCCGTATTTTGAATTGGTGAAGCCGTCAGCTTTTGGTAATTTTCGATCTACTGTAACATCTAAAAGGACTCCCAGTCAGCCTAAAGTGAATCCATTACCGTATTGGTTGAATTTGAATCATGGGAACAGCGGAGACCTCGAAAGAGGCAGATCTATGTAGAGGCAGCAGTAGACGGCCCCCATTTTGTTTGCACTGGAAAAAAACTAACAGCTCAGATGAAATTCTTCACTTACATTCCGCTAGGTAAGTTTTGTAGTGAAGACTGTACTTTTTTTGAATGGGGTTTCTAAGCAAAGTCGTATGGAGGTTTCTTGTGTTTCCAGTGACTCAGTTGTGTGGCTTAGTTCGGGGACTTTAGGCCATCCAGCAAAGTACGTTTTTTCTACAAGCGTATAAAATTAGCATTTTCTATTTGCAAAAATACTACAACGTAACTTCACGATTGGTTATGTTTTAAAAGAGGCAATCGGCAATCAGTGTAGATAGGCCCTTTGTTTTAATGTCGTTATATTCTGGATCACGACACATTTTGAATTCATTCGTTTTTGTTTTAGTTGTAACAAACAAACATTAGCTACATTTTTTTGTTAGACGGGACCATTCATCGAAATAAAAAGTTGTCTCTCTGGAACGGAAATAATGTATAATATACCTTGGTGTCTTCATCGTTTCAAATTATCTTTGACTCAACACAATGCATTTTAATTTCACTTAAATTAGCAAATTTTTCGGCATTTTGTCCAGATTGAAAAACTGCTTGGGCTGTGGGAATGCTGCAGTGGGGGCCAAGCTGCCAATCAAATTAAGAGAAAGTTTTGATTTTTCAATAACGTGCTCTCCGCACAAAATTTTTCAAACCCTTTACATTCCATCTTGTTCAACTTGTCAAATATTTTTCCTTTTCATCTTAATTGTTCAAAAACAATCTGCATTTTTATGCATGACTTCTTCAACAATGTAACACCTCCCCAGCATCTAAAAATTATTTAGATATTCTTCAGAAAACACACCATTTCAGAGTCCGTGCAAAACATAAAATAAATTCCCTTTAAAAACTTGATGCAAAGATTTGGAATGGTCTTACCATATGTCTTCGTTCTTTACCTAAATAAAAATTTAAAACAGTGTTACGAAATCAGCTATTAGACATTTTGATGCAAGAGGATACTTATGCTGGCCTCCGTACTTTGATTGATAAATTTAGAAAATTATGATCTTTTTAGTTTCATTTATGTGGCGTGTTGCTAAGGAAACTAAATTTTGTTGTTGTTGTTATTGTTGGTCGATCCAAGGGGCTTTAACAACAATGTAAAAGAGCGCGGAAAAGAAAACACCTTTTGGTAGTGTGCGATGCGACCAAAAAGGCTACTGTGCGTGAGAAAGAGAGCGGACATGGCAAAACAGAAACAAATTAATCGACAGTCAGCACCGCAAAACGGCACAGAGGGAAGATACCGATAACAATCTATTTACACTCGCATGTCACCCTCACAACCACCCAGCGAAATCTATCATTCTCAGAAACTTTAAATTACCTCAAAATAATTCAGAGACAGGTACTTTCTTCTACAATTTATAAAATTTAATTCAAACGTGACAAAAATACAGGTAACTTTTTGGTCAGAAATTCTTCACAAATTAGTGACCAACTTGGAGCTATCAAATGCGCTCGCGCACGATGCAAAACCTGTCTTTTCATTCATAGCATGGAGAAAATTTCGGGACCCAGCGACTTATCAAGATTACTGATCACTTTACGCATACCTCCGCCAATGTTCACTTCTTGAGAAACAAGAAGACGACTAAGACTGATTAAGTGACCGATTCCGAGAACACCTTCGCTACGTAGAAAGGAAGGGCAAGGACGCATCCAAACCAGTCACTAAACACTTTAATCTCCCTATTCTTTGTTTGGAGCATATGGCAGTCTTCGACCTCTCTCTACAACTAGGTAATTCGGAAAGCCTGGAGCATAAATTCATCTTTCAAATCGGCTCTCTTAATCCCACCGGTATCAACGAACGCTTTTCATTCAACTTATCTATTCTTGTTTTTCTCGTCACTATGTTCCCACCAACAGCGCAGCTCCATCTTCTGCATACAAACATACACATCCCAAAACTCATCCATTTATTTTGAGGAAAGCCTCACGCTCGAAACTTCAGCCTTGAAACTCTACGCTGGCTAATTAACATTATCAACTCGGTTGACGAAACCAAATCAACCCGTATTAAGCTGTAGTCAAGCCATTTCCATGAGTGACAGTTTAATACGGGTTCGACTGTCTTGTGTCTCCTAAAGGGAACACATTTAAACGCTGTTAACCTTTACAATCGTAGAGAATTCCTAAAAATGACGTTCAGAGCGTTAGCCCATCTAACGCTGGATGGTTAGATGGACTAGATGGTCAGAAACGTATAACAACAAAGTGTCTACAAAGAGTGTTAGTATGTGAGAGCGAAGTTCGAAGGTAAGGCAAGTACTAAAGTTGCTTTGCATTACTCGTCATGATTAGTCGTGTGTTAGTGAACACGGCTAGGAATTTGCATGTTGATTGAGACTTGTTATGGCTTCCCTGTGAAATTGCGTGTTGGTCCTAACAAATCATGTTTTCGACAGGAAATGAATACGTTCTGTGGCAAGGAAATTAGTCGAAAGATTTGGGGGCTAATGGTAAAGGTGGTAGGAGGTGAACTTCCAATGTGGCGGAACCACCATAAACCTGACCAACGTACGTATTTCGTAAAAAGTACTACAAATCGTGCATCGTTGCGCTCAGCGTTTCATGGTGTCCTTTCACAGTCAAGCCTTTCACTCGGAGAAAAAAAAAAGTCAACGCTTTCGAAAGGAGAGGATTTAAAAACGAGTAGATTGATTCAAGGGCGAACTGGCTAAGGCGGGGGTCCAACGGTGGTTAAGTGAACTTGCAATAGGGCGACACCACCAGTTACCGTTCAAAATATAATGCGAAATTCATGTACAATCAAGGCCAATTAAAGGACAGGATATCACGCATTTTTATAACTAAAAGAATAAAAATTGGAAAGGGGTGTTTTTTCCTGTGTGTAAGTGGTTGAAGGGATAAAAAACGCGCACGCATGTAAGCGGGACATACAACAGCGTGCTCTTCCATTCCTCTTTTGTCTTGCTCAGAAACACACTTGAACTGTCGACAGCGACACGCTCTAATCTCGAAAAAGTTTGTCGATCGGACTTCATTGTTAGGGCAGTCCAGAGTCGCAGTCCAGAGTTCTCCCACTGAAGGCTGGCAACATGCGCAGAACGAATCCAAGCCGGTCTCACCATACGTTGAAGTGGACATGGACTCGCACGTTCCGCGGCATGTGTTGTGCTGATACTTAATCCTGGACTTGTCTTGATGTAATCAAATTTTCCCTTGTTTAGTAAACAATTGCCACTGCTAGGACCCGGTTCTATGAAAAAAAAGTAAGGACAAATTATTGCTAATTATTAATTGCTAGCTTAAACAAGTTTCACAGGTTGACTGAACAGAGAGCAATTCGACAGCGGTGCACAAGCACTAGCCGGATCCCCGTGTTGCGATTCTAAAATACTTAACTCTCACAATACCTTTGTTTAGACAGAGATACAAAATGGTTTCGGTGGCCTGTCAGGGAATTACGACTAAATATGGGGGAGGGGGTTAACTGACACTCCGTTGAGGGAGCGGGAAAAGGAATACGGGCTACTCCTATACCAACTGAAACCGGAATCAGCTTGGGGAAGGGGAAAAAGGAATATTCATGACCAGCTGAAACTGGTATTAGCTAGGGGGAAGTTGAGTCACTGGACTTCCAAGCTCGATTTTTCCCAATCTAATCTAATTACTGATATATCTGCTAACCGAAGATCTCATTCGCGAAAATTAGCAATAAGTTACTTTGTGAAAATATTGCAATGTGTTGCACTGGAGTTTTCATATTTATCACAAATTAAAGAGGCGTCTCGGCACTATTCTTTTAGCCTTGTTTTTTGCCCACATCCGCTTAGGGTTAGTGTGCACTCGAAGGATTCTCTTTCGTTCACTTGTTGCTCAACATCTTGAAAACTTTTGCTATTGTCTGTTATTGGTTTCTTACCCTAGAACCTGGTGCACTGTAAGAAATTTAAGTATATTTCATTCGATAAAGACGCCAGTTTCTCGCGTGCTTTTTGGACTATCTTTTAGTTGATTTGTTTTCAGGATTCTCTTTCATTCAAAAGTCACTTTAATGTCTTGCGCATATTTAGCATTGTCTTAGATTGGATTGCTTCTTTTGTATCTTTCACACTTTTAGGCTGCTCTTGTTTTCGACTTGTTATCATGGGCACGTTAAGTTACTCTTTCATTCGATTGCTAGGTTAGTATCTCGCACACCAAAGGCTTTTCTTTCAATCGATTACTACCTAGGTATCCTAGACACTTTTAGGATTCTCTTTTTTGCCGATTGTTACATTAGTACCACACGCGCTTTTAGAATTCCATTTTGTAGATTATTACGTTAGTACTTCGCGCACTTTAACAATTCTTCTTAGTTGGATTGTTACGTTGGTAATTCGTGCACCTTAAGAATTCTCTTTCATTGGATTGTTAAGTTAGTATCTCGTGCATCTTTATAATTCTCTTTCATTGGATTGTTACGTGAGTTCTCCTGCGCTTTTAGAATTCTCTGTCATTGGATTGTTGCGTCAGTATCTCGTGCACCTTAAGAATTCTCTTTCATTGGATTGTTACGTTAGTATCTCGTGCACCTTAAGAATTCACTTTCATCGGATTATTGCGTTAGTATCTCGCCCAAATTAAGAATTCTCGTTCATTGGATTGTATATCGAAAAGTAACATCAAAGCAAAGACAGATTTAACAATGACCGATATGACAGAATCTACTGAGCTTCAAGCTTTTAAAAGACAAAAGGATAGATAAATAGTTAGTGTAAAAATTTCCTTGTGTATTCGTGTTGTTCTATCTTGAGACGAACTCAAAATCCCGCAAAATTTACTTTCAAGCGACTATGAAATACACCTTGCGTGCCTCCTTGTCGCCACCGTTTACTGGCATAAATCACTATAATTTGTGAAATAAAATCTAACATACCTTGTTTATTTATGATTTAATGAGCTATTTCGATGATCATGTTATGCTCTACCACATTCTACCCAGAATTGAGTTCCAGATTATATATACTCTCCATCTTATTAAATCAGTTGCACGACAAGCGTGACACATAAATTCAAATATAAATCAGCCTCCGAAATATCAAGAGATGGGTGTTTTTTCCTCTTTGAATGATACCTAGAAAAACCTTTCAGGAATTACTGCATTCAAAAAACTAAAATGTCCAGACCATCAATGATTCCTTTGGCGGCGGAAGTCCAAGAATGGTTACAAAAGTCTATTTGATTGACAAGCAACATACTGATTTAGCTAATCAATCTGTTGTTTAAGCGTCTCATCTTACAATCTAACATGGAGATTTGCTTTTTATTTAAATCTTTCGCTGGTGGAAACATGTGGGTTTCGTTACCGAGAAGACCGAAGCTGCATATCTTAAGTCGTTACTTTGCATAGTTGTAAAAAGACATTTCAAGTCACTTCATCTTATTTTGTCGCATGCCGGCATCTTGGAGATGATGATTTTACAATTTGCCCTACACATAGATGTTGGGTGCCTAAAGAGGTGTCCGGCCATTGCAATGGTAGGGTTAAGCTGATTCCAAAAGCCGATAAGGGAATTGGCAAGCGTGTATCAAAGGTAGTGCTCAAGATGTCTGGAATATTCATACAGCCTGGCTCCGGTAAGTAGGCTACTTACCACCGTGAGCAAATTAAGCGTCCCGCCAGACTTAAGTCTCGATTGGGAATTGGTCAATACGCTACCAGAAGTCCAGACAGAGGCGGAATTTTCTATACTAATGCCTGAACACTTTGTTGGCTTTCCGCCCGCTGGCGGTACGCGTAGTTATGCCCACGGTGGTAAAGGGCCCTTCCGCACAAGCTAATAGACGCTGACAAAATTTGTTTCTCTTCAACAAAAATCGTATCAAAATTTGTCCTTGCCAAATTTCAAGTGTACTGCACGTATCATCACCCCCCGGGAAACACCTTTACATAAGAGGGCGGGGTGTGCGCCGGGAATTTCGAAAACGAGCCCTATAAAATTATAAAAGGTACCTGAGTTTTATCTGTTTAGGAGTGGGAACAATTGATGTCTATCCCTAAAAAGTACCAATTCAAAAGCAAAAAATTGAAAAATCCCAAAAATAAAAACTCCATGATCTATTTGCTCTAGAGGCTCAAGTCAAATCACTAAAATCGTCCTAGTAATGTCTATTTCAGGTATTTTATCAAGCGAAAAACACCCTAAAACGTACCAGCCAGGTCTCTGGTAGTCCACTTAAGTTTGAGACACCATAAAAGGTACCAGATCGCTGATTTTGATCCCTAAAAGGTATGACAAGCATCCTCACCCATTTCTGATCGCCTTCTGCCTTCCCCGCCCCCCCCCCCCTATCAGCACCTAAAAACAAAGATTTGCCGCCCAGTGAAAAAAACAAGTATTTGTGTCCTTTTCTGTCTTTTTCTATGCTTCCCTCGCTCCTAAAGAGGATTCATACAGATACAAGAGTCTACCGCGTTTATATTATATAGTTAAAAAAAGGTCGTCCAGAATGAGAGTTTCGTTCTCGAATGAAAACCCAAATAAGCTCTATTAAAGTTGACATGGCAACCAGGTGGACAATCAGACATGGTTTGATGCTACTCTGGTTTACAGATTTAATGAATGTAACCGAAGAAGTTACAATTCATAGACCCAACGTTTCGACACTCCTGTCTAGTGCCTTCATCAGAGGTGATCCAAACGCTGCAACGAGAGGTCCTTTCATACGTTCGCTAATTAATTAGCTGCCTTTTTCCTGACGAGGTGTAAATAGGCGTCAGGAAGTTATCATGGCATAGGGTAAAATATGGACTGGACCATTTTTTTGGACCATTTTTGGACCACTTTTTGTATCATTTTTTGGACCAATTTTTTTGGACCATTTTAAAGGGGAGGAGCACACCATTAATATTGAGAGAGGGGTGGGATGACGTCTTTCAGTACTGAGGGAGGGGTGGGAGACAGAGTGTTATTACCCAGGGAGGGGCGAGAGACGGACTATTACTACGCAGGGAGGGGTGGGAGGTGGTTGTAATAGTAAACACTGCTGGTTTAATTGGTTTTTCGACTGAATTTTTGCATATCTAAATTTTAGCGCTGGGCCGCGGCGTTTCTTCATTTTTTCATCATGCGAAAGCGAAACTGCCACGTTAGCTCTGGACTTTACGTTTTGCCGACGGAAAATATCGGCAAGCAACAGTAGCCACCATAGTTCCACTTCGCAGGTTTCGTAGGTTTTTACGCAAGAAGTGATCGGCAGTGGCGCGGGCAAATTGGAAAACGAACCTAAGAGAGTCGCGAGGAATACGTGGTCGCGATTTCCGGTGTCGGTGATTAACTCCTTTGTAC